>NC_089017.1:12366140-12389064 GCF_963932015.1 Anas acuta
TTCTTTCAAATGAGTAGAAGTAAGCTATAAAGATTTCAGTAAAGTAAGTAGCCAAAGACTTCAAATACAACAAATGCAATTCAGTTTGTAATTTTGAAAAGTTTCTGGAAAGAATAAAGATCCTCAGGTTTTAGAGATTAATTATGAAATCTCTTGTATGAGTACTACAATCATAATGACTATATTGATCAAGTACCAATGAATAATGATGAAGGAAAATACTAAATTTCACCTTGTCTTCAGGTAAGCCTTCTTGGACAAAGATGGAGAGTCCTATGTACTTAGTACATAGCACAAAAGAAGCCTGATCATGCTTGAATGAGAGTGTTTCATTGACTTGAATAGGAGCAAGATTGCACCATCAATCTAGATTTTCTTTCTTCTCCTTCTTCTTTTGTTTCAGATTGGTAACTCTGGCTTGAGCTGTCAGGCAAAAACCTTGCTAGATGAGATCGAATGCTATATTCATGTTTTGAATGACATTAAGAATTTATATTATATATATATTTATGTTTCACTTACAGTTTAACAGCAATAGAGTTTTAGCACTGGAGTGCTGAACAAACCTGATTGCTTCCTCATATTAGGAATCCAAAAATATCTTCTTACTTTGGTTCACATTCTTTACATAGAAAATGTTATTTTTAAACTTTCTTAACATCATCTTTTATCCTTACTATAGTCTAAGAATGATTTATAAACCCTTCAATTACATAGCTAATTCAGGAAACAATTGTACTGCCAACCTGTTGTTTTCAACTGCTGCATTGATTGTTCTTGGTTCTGAAAATTAATTCCAATCACCTACATGTTTCTGCAAAGAATATGATCTTACAGGTACTTTTCACTAAGCATTAAACCAGCAAGAAAAATAACTTTAGATAAAAATTTAGATAAAATTTCACTTCTGAAAGCTTTAACTGAACAGGCCTGGGGAGTTATCTTTGTCTTGGATGCCATACAATTTACTTCCAACTTAGAATTTAAAAGCATCTCCATATTATTGGTCTTGGACTGCCTAGAATTACAAAAAACCCTTCAAGACAGTTTAGCATCATGACATTACTTAAGTATTACTCCCTTAAGATTTCATTGTATTTGAAAAAAAAAAAAAACAATCAACAAAATAAACCAAACCAAACCAAACTGAACCACACACCAAAACCTCATCTTTTTGTTTATCTATTTTTTTTCTTCTCTTTCAACTCTACTCACGGTAAGGTGATCTGATCTCTCCATGACCAGTAATAACTAAAATCCAGGAACAGTCT
The DNA here is from genome assembly GCF_963932015.1 of Anas acuta. Classification (NCBI taxonomy): domain Eukaryota; kingdom Metazoa; phylum Chordata; class Aves; order Anseriformes; family Anatidae; genus Anas; species Anas acuta. The sequence goes on from NC_089017.1 coordinate 12,367,412, forward strand.
GTAGCATGTTTTCTAATAAGGCAGGTTGTATAAAAATAATAGTTCTTCATTTATTTCTCTCTATTTAATGTTTTGTGAAGGATGAGAAGTAGCATTTTTTAGTCTTACTGGTAAATATATTTGCTTAAATCTCTCCAGGCAATAACATGTCTAATTAGGTAAGTGTTAAATAATTATTTGAACTATTACAGTGTTACAGTAACCTGCAAATTCAACTCTACTATACGGCATGATAACTTTGTATGTTACTAGACTAACAACAGGGCAGAAGATGTGCCTTTTTACACCTTGAGTTATGAGCCAAACTTGCACCCAAGTAATAAGCATACAATCTAACATCCTTTCCTGACTTTAAAATCTGTCGTTATAGAAATTGCTTTCACTACAAATTATCTTTCATTTTCTGAAATAATACAGAAGCATATAAAATAACATTCCACATGATTTTCCTTGCACAGCTTACAGGATATTTACTATGATCCTTAAAATATGCATTGGATGAATAGTAACAGTAACAGTTATAGTAATAATTTGAATAGCATTTGAATATGTTTCTTTTTTTTTTTTTTTAAAGCTCTTCCTTTAAGCAGTATCAGTGTGAACAAAACCTAACAGAATTTAATTTTAGCCTTGTTTTCTATTCTTTGCCTATTTCTTGCCTTTTTTTTTTTTTTTTTTTCCACCTTAAAATTCTGATTCATCTGTGCTCTCGTTTTGAAACACTCAGTGGCATTTAATGTGATCACGGACTCCTTCCCAACGCCCTTTTCCACCATCCTTTTATTTTCATTCTCATTCAGTCTTTCAGAAATGTAATCTAAATTAGAGATTATAATTATGATATATTTTTAAATATTGTTTAGCTATGCTTTTTCTTTTTTTTCTCCCTTTTGATATTTTTCAGCTCTTAAAATTACAACTCTGTTTTTATTTTTTTTGAACATCAGATTTATTTATTTGTGTTTTCTTTCTTTTCTTTGAAGTATATTATTTTGTCTTCAATCAAGATCGTTGTGAATTTACATGTTCTATTTTGTAACTGATTTAGATATTCATCTTTTTTTTTTTTTTTTTTTTTTTTCACTGTTTTAATTGTTTTGGGCAATAAAATGAATGAAATTAAATGTGTGCACCTAACATGCATTGAATATATGTCCTCATGGTAGTAAGGGAAGAGTATAAAAATGAGTATTACAACTTTATGGTATTAAACTCTGTAATGGATTTATATAGATTTGATGTACAAAACACTTTTTAAAGCTTTTATGCTTAGTGTATTATCTTTTGAATACTTTGTCTTACATCTCCTTTCTTACAGGAAGTGTGTGCTTTTTTGAGTCTTCAATTTTGCACCCTTTTCTGAGTTGCATAAGGAAGGCTGGAGGAACTTAATCGCTATTCCAGTCTATCTTAAAATCAAAATACAATTATTAAATAAAATGAAATACATTTATTCTGAGAAATCAGACATTGGAAACTGTAGATCCTTTAGAAAGCTAAGGAAATCACTAGATCAGATCTCTGATTCCTGGACAAATCTGCTCACTTAAGTAGTGTAATAATACACATTGTATGCATACTCCCATTTGTGCAATACCACACTTAGGAAATTTGATGCTACTGTTATATATAATACTTTAAATTAATTAACTAAGTTATATAATACTTTTATCACAGTTTGTCTAATTATCAGTACAGTAAACACAACACTTCCTAAAGATCCTCCCTCAGATTTTGGTGAAAATAAATCTCATGCACTTCTGTAACTCCATCCTCTTATTACTATATTTCAGGAAAACTCCCTGCAAATTCAGAGTCTGCAGAATGATATGAATAGGAAAAAGCAACCAGATGACTAAAGTCATACATATATATCTGTGTCTCATCCCTCAAAATATATAGCATATGTGTTAACTGTGTTACAGACTCACTTTACACTTACCCCGCTACATCTGTATTAATAAAAAAAACAGGTTCATTCTTGAATTTGGGAAGAAATTGTCAGAAAAGGCTCACATGACTGTTCTGGCTCTATGTAATTACTAGATCATTCTTGCCAATTTATTTGGAGCAGTTTAGACAGGCTTTACAGAAAAATTATGCTGGAGCAAAGTGTTATAGTTGCATTTGATGATTTACTTAAATTGTGTGTGTTTGTGTGTATTGTTTTATGTATTAACTTAGAAATTGTATCAACTAAAAGCTGAGATTTCATCTTTACTAAGCCATGCTATTGTTCCCAGCCACACACAAAAAATATTCACTTCTGTTAGTATTTATTACTAACATAGTAATCAGTAATTATTATATAATTGTAATTATATAATTACAAATACAATTAATAAAAATAATTAATAAATATATAATTAATATATAAATAAATATATAATTAATTATAATTAATATATTAATTTATAATTCATATAAATATATTAAATAAAAATAAATACATAAATAAATAAATGAATAATCAAACAATAAAAATAAAATAAAATAAAATAAAATAAAATAAAATAAAATAAAATAAATAAAATAAAATAAATAAAATTAAATATATATATTAATATAAATTAATTTATAATTAATATATATATAATTATATAATTGCAGTTAGATTACTGAAGAATAGTTTCTGCATTGTTAATATTACATTTCCTTTTCTCTAGTTGTCTCCAGTCATCTACTGATATTAGTAAATAACTACTAGTATTTAATAACTGGTATCTCTTTCTATTTTTTTAATGTTCCCAGTCCATACTATGAATGCTGCAATACCTCCAGATAGCCAGCTTAACTAACTGTAATCCTAAAACAACAACAAACAAACAAACAAAATATAAATTCATAATTGCTTAGTTTTTCATGTGTATTTCATCATTAAAAAGATTAGATTAGAATGAAGAGACAATACTAAAATAAAGAAAAAAAATGGGGGAAGCATTGGTTGGAATAGGTGAAACAGAAGGTGCAGTACAAGAGGAAATGGACAAAACAAAACAGCAACAAAAAAAAATCGCAAGCAAACAAAAAACATAACGACAACAACAACAAAGAAAAAGCCTGTGCCCACTACAGATTGTGCTTTCAGAGCTTGAAATCAAGTCAACACACTTGAGCTTAATCTTTATTCAGCTCCCTGGAAATAGAAATCTGTCTGAGAAAATAATTCCTTAGGCCTTAGCTTGGCACTCATAAAGTGGAAATAATAGCCTTTCACCTGACAAATTAAGCCAGTAAAGTTTGTGATGCACTTAAACTGATGACTGTTGGAAAAAGTCTGTCTTCAATGAAGAAAATGAATTGTCCACTGGAAAAACACAAGATATTACATGGAATGATGAGAAGAAATCAAAGATACTGTCTTTTGTACATATAGGTAACTTGTTCACACAGGAAAAAAAAAGTACAGTATGAGCTCACAAGCACAAAATATATCCTAATATGGATGCACAAACCTGGATTAATGGAAAGCATAATCAGTGTTATCTTTTGAATGTTTAATACTATCTTTTGTATGCAATAAAAAGGCATCATCATAAAACTGGGTTTTTGTTTGTTTGTTTTCTCAGAGCTGCTACATTCTAGCATTATATGTAAGTTAATCGCTGTCTAAATACATTTCTCATCCTTCTCAAGAGCAAAATACCTATTACAGGTGTATAAACTAAACATCTCCCTCTCAATTTCTCTTCAGTTTGTCATACTGATCTTAGTTTGCACATTCTCCCATTTTCTTTCAGCCTTTTTACAGCTATCCTACCTGTTATCTTGACTTGCCATGTCTCCAATGGCATGGAAAAGTGAAACAGTACAGCCACCAGAATCTAACTTGGCTTTACTACTTTCTATCAGCAGTTACAGCTCCTATTTCAATTTTCCATATTTTTTCTTCAGCAAAGAAATCACCTTGCAGGTTAACCACAGACATCCTGTTACTGGCTCATAGATCTAAGTGTCACTGGGTTGCTTGGTTCCTTTATTATCTGATTTAAACCCAGTTGATGTTTCTTGACTTGTTGGAACTTGATAGTGTCAAGCCATTCCACTCCATCTCCCTCTGTGACATTCTTCAGGAATTCTGTTTATTCTTTCCTGTTTTTGTTTTGTTTTGTTTTGTTTTCCATCCTGCAAATGCAGCTTGATTGCAACTTTATACAATAAATATACATTTGCTTTTGGTTTGGGTTTGATTTGCTCAGAGGAAAGTGATCTTGCACTACTGTCTTACTGTACTTAGAGAGATTTAAAGAAAAAATAACTCTCTATTTGTTTTTCAATTTCAGTATTCTAGTTTCAAAAGGGAAGCCCATGCTACAATAATGCCCTTCTTTTTACACCCTTAAGAACTTTGATGCTTCTTCTGGAAAACACACTTTTAATTTACACTGAACTTTCCATTCTCTAAGCCTTTTCTTTTGTTTTGCCTGTATAACATGACTAGAAGGTATAAAATGCAAGCACTACAAATTTACACTACTAATATACTGCAGGCTAGATTCATGTTTATAGTTAAATTCTGATATTAGTTGATGGAGATAGTACAGGAAACAAAAGCTCATGCATTGTTATCAGCTTAGCTTGCATAAAATTTATACAAATTATTTAAAACATACATTTAACATGCTGCTAAGTGATAATAAATCCAGTTTTTAAACCTACTTCTGAAATCCATGTTATTCATAAATAATTACTATTTAACAAAATTATAGGTACTAGGATAAATGGAAACCAATCCTTCATTCCAAACAGCAGAAGAGACCTAAAAGATAACACAAAGAGATCCCATATGAGAATACATCCACTGAACATGCACTTAATTTGCAAGAGTTCAAAGGACATTCAATCCCAACAGAATGACATCAAAAAGGATTGTAAAAATATCTTGTCAAGCAGCATTGTTGTGCTGTCTAGCTTTTTAATCGTAGCATAATGTTAATGCTATTAGAGTTTCTATAAAGACACACAGAGGTCAAGGATACAAGACAGGAAAAAAAAAAAAAAAGAAAAGAAAAGAAAAGAAAAGAAAAGAAAAGAAAAGAAAAGAAAAGAAAAGAAAAGAAAAGAAAAGAAAAGAAAAGAAAAGAAAAGAAAAGAAAAGAAAAGAAAAGAAAAGAAAAGAAAAGAAAAGAAAAGAAAAGAAAAGAAAAGAAAAGAAAAGAAAAGAAAAGAAAAGAAAAGAAAAGAAAAGAAAAGAAAAGAAAAGAAAAAAAAAAGATTATATGTGCTAACTACATTTTTCTGGAGCTTAGCATGATGGTGTGACCTATATTTACACATGTTGTCTTGATGATACCATACTAAAACTATTCTTTCAGTATTAACTAGAGTATACCATTCTAGAGTATGGGATAAAGTCTGCCTATGAAGGTTATAGAAGATCAGGGGAAAATACAGGATTTTTACACTGGTGAAAGCTGATTTCCCCACTCTTCCTATTTCCCCTAACTAAAAAGTATTTAATTTTCAGTATACGTAAATGTATATTTCAATTATTCTATACATGAAAAAATGAAGTAAACTGGTAAACTGCATACTTACTGAGTTATGTTTACAATGAATGTTGTCAAGTAAAACATATTTTACGCTCCCATCATTCTGCAATTGTCATCAGAATTTCTTCTCTGAGAAATATACAATTAATCTAAATTCTTCATCTAACAATCATAGATATCAAATTGGTTGCCTGATTGTCAAGTAAATAGTAATGTCTACATGTTATTTGCACCAAGTTTTATGTATCTATACTGGACTTTATTTCATGTAAGGACTCCACTGAAAATGCTGCTGTTAGTGAAAGAATTTTGTGGCTTTTGTGCTGACAATGGGGGTAGGGAAATTCTCAGTTATTATTGGTTATTTTTACATTGTTTTTCATATTTGCACAAGGTTCTAATACACTGCAACTTTGCCAGTAAACATTGCCTTTGGCCTATAGTTAGCACAGTCTATTTAAATTTCAATTGAAGAAAAAGACACCTTCTTTTTGTATTATGTGATCAAAATTTTGAAGCTCTATAATTTTCTTGCTGTTCATAGAAACAAAGTGCCTAGGCTCCCAGAGAAAGCCCTTTTCTACAAGCTATAAATATTTGCTATTTGGAAAACCTCAATGACGGTTTAGTTATTAAAAAAATAAAAGAAGAAAATTACTATTAATGATTGGTTTGAGCTAATGAGATGTTTTTATGCAAATACATGAACCTTAAATATGACCTGGAAACAAAAGACTTTTTAATAGTTACTATTAAGCTATACATTAGGGATCAATTAAAGAGAACTTTCTAATAATCAAGCTGTACAAGAGTTGCTATGGAAACCTGGAAGGAGAGTGATTCAGAATGCAAAATAGCTAAGCAAACAAACAAACAAACAAAAATATAAACAAGTATCCTAGAATGTGCATAATCACGGAAGCAGTAAGAGGCTGATTTGATACTTTTCCACCCCAGCGTGTCTACTGGAAGGACGTTTTTCCATCTGAAGGTGCCAGTTTTGACCATATTGCAATGTCAAAAAGAAAGACAATGCTAGGATTGTGTAATCAGTGACATGTCTCTAAGTTATAATATGAGATAGAGAAAAAGGATTAGTTTAAAGGTGTTAAAGAACTATAGAGTTCTAAAGACACTGAGTGTCTAAAGACACTAGGTCTAAAGACACTAAGAGTGTCTTTAAGAATTGCTGGCAAAGAAAGTACAAATACATGTGGTTTAAAGCAACATTAATTCTTTGCCTTGTACCTTGAAATAAAGTGGTACTTAAAGCAGAAACAAATTGACTTGAATTGTCTTTTCTAAAGACTACATGTATTGGCAGCTTTGTGCTTTTTCTTTTTTCTTTTCTTTTCTTTTCTTTTCTTTTCTTTTCTTTTCTTTTCTTTTCTTTTCTTTTCTTTTCTTTTCTTTTCTTTTCTTTTCTTTTCTTTTCTTTTCTTTTCTTTTCTTTTCTTTTCTTTTCTTTTCTTTTCTTTTCTTTTCTTTTCTCTTTTCTTTTCTTTTTTCTTTTCTTTTCTTTTCTTTTCTTTTCTTTTCTTTTCTTTTCTTTTCTTTTCTTTTCTTTTCTTTTCTTTTCTTTTCTTTTCTTTTCTTTTCTTTTCTTTTCTTTTCTTTTCTTTTCTTTTCTTTTCTTTTCTTTTTAATTAAATAACATTTTGTGTTAAAAAGTTAATTTCTGACTATGTTTTTATAATCTCTTAAGTATCTAAATTACATAAAAAGTATAAATTATGTATGGCCATAACTATCCCAAATTTTACTCATAATTACAATAGAGAGTTGAATAAAACAGCTTTCCTGTTTTTAATAAAAGAGTTTAGTTCAAATATTAGATTTATAAAGCATACTTAGAAACTTATAAACATTTTGTAGAGAACTTCAATTCCTTCAAGTCCTTTCAAATACTGAGAAAGACTGGACAGAAAACCTTAATTATCCCTTCAATGTTATATATATGTATTTTTATTTATTTTTTTTTCACTGTATAGCTTGCCTACAATATATGTGATTCTGAAAGCAGATTATGCAACCTTGCAATTCCAACCAAAGGAAAATTGAATAAAGTATTCCTATTTGTCTTTAAACTATAGAACGAGATTATTGGACAAAAAATTACTTGGTTATCAAGGAAGACACAAACATGCACAAACATACACAGTGAGTAAGAATCTTTTAAGTAGGAATATTAGTAATCCAAAATTTGCAATCCTCTACAAAGAGAATTGCTTTGTTTGTAGAAGTACAGCAATTATTTTTCAAAAGTTCAAATAATGCTACATATATATTCCATCGGTATCTTTATTACAATAATATATGTATACCCCTAAAATCCTCAATGGAAAATATGAAAGTATAAATGTATAACATTTTGAACACAAATGTCAGAAGAAACAAACCCGCATATTCAAGTTTTGCAATATAAAGATTATAACTTGCCAATATATATTTAGAGAAATGTTTAAAGCAGATATGGTAACTGGGATTCCTGTGCAGGTATAGGAACTTTCTTGTAACAAAGAAATGAAATAATGTATTAGACAAACTCGCTCTCCTCTTCTTTTATTTGCAAATTATCCATTGCTGAAAAAATCAGCTTCTTTGCCAGTGAAAAGGAATCAGAAATAGCCAGATCTGGTAAAGAAATTCTGCATCAGACATAAAGCCTGTGAAACATCTTGTTTCACAACAAATCCTGCAGCTGTTTGTACCAAATAGATGAATGTCAGAGACACTGCTCAAGGGTGCCACACTTCTGTTGTCTCCATATGACAGATGGTCTTTTGTAGAAGGGCCACAACAAGCTCTTCCCATCCACAGTAAGCACAATGAGAGACCCAGTCCAGAAGAAAACAGTCCAGAATCCCTTCCAACATCATACCTCTAGTCTATATGTTACATCTCAGTCCCTCTCCTGGGATATTTCAATATTACCCAGTTGGCAATCTCTGCAACTATATCAGCTATTATTTATGGTACTATCTGGACACATGAACAAGCTCCTAAAGTGATACATTCATTTAAGTGCTTTTTAGACCATGCTTCTATACTTCTGCCAGTTTTGAGAGCAAATTCAGATGACCAATATCATGTGATTTTCAATGAATTATTGACTTTTATAACACAAAAAGTGAATTGGTACTGATAGCATTGTAGAAACCAAATTGGTAAAGTACTGCAGGATTCTCTGGCAAGTAGTCCTATTTCCATATTTCATATCAAATTTCATTTTAACCAATTCCGAGCAACACATTCATGTGGATGTTTCTGATGGAAGCATATTAATGAGTGCATTTGCCAATGAATTTAAAAGACTTTCAAGATTCAGCTTTGAAACCAAAAAGTGAATTAAACAAGTATCATAAAAATAACACATAAAGAACGTGAAAAATTAATATAAAAATTGGTGTTGGTACTACAGAATTGTAAGGGAGAGTGTCTGGTCATCTTTTTCAGGGGTCAAAAATAATCAAAAATAATTTGATTATTTTACAAGAACTCATCTCGTGTTATGATCCTACTACAATCTGTGTCATGGGACTACCAAATGATTTTATACCTATCATGCTCAATGTTTAATTTCAATGGAAACCGATCAAAGTTAATAAGTGTTTTCAAAAGCCCTCTTTTTTACTTTTTCCTGTGTCTCACACGAAGTACCACATCAACTAACACTATCCTGCCCTGTAAACATTATTTAAGGTTTGGTGAAGCCATTTTGTTTTATGTCTTCTAGACTAAAATCAGTTTAAATTATTTACTTCTTATATATGCATTAACATATTTCTCATTTTAAACAGCTTAGAACTCAGTTCCTTTTTTTTTTTTTTTTTTTTTTTAAATTGTGACTGCAGAGATATACCCCTGAGAAGAAATAAACTTCAGGAAAACAACAGAAAAAAAAAAAAAAAAAAAAAAAAAAAAAAAAAAAAAAAAAGAACAGGACTATGGGAATATTTAGGCAAATTCAAGCAATGCACAGTTATCAGAAAGAAAATAGTATTATTTACGAAAGAAATTCTCTCTGATTTCCACTTAGTGGAAAAGTCATTTTATTTACCTTCGGTGAGATAATCAAGAAATTCAATTAACTTTATACAGATGTTACAGATCTGTTCTCATCAAAGGACACAGCTTCAGCACAACCAAACAAAATACTAATAAATTACATTCATTGAAAAGTGTTGTATGCTGTGATTGAGAACAGACTTGAAAGAATTCAGATAGAAATATCAGATAGAATTCAGATACACTTTTAGACTGATATATGTAAACTTTACAAAAATCAGTGAAATCTAATGTGATCCCAGTAATCCTTCACAATGGGTCACAGATGCCATCTCTTTCCTAAGAGATTTCTTGAGACAGGGGAAGGTAATAAATCTGCCTTGCAGGGTGACCTAGGGCCAGCTAACTTTTGGGATCAATGGAAGAATGAAATTCCAAGTTCCAAGTTCCAAGGCCCTGAGCAAATACCACCCAGAAGTTATTTTATTTTTCAACAAGCTCTGACATTCAAATGTAAGCTCATTAAGCAAACTTCATGAGTTATCTGCATATACTATATTATGAGTATTCCCTATTCAGGTTAAATCAGTGCGGTACAATATCCATATCCATACATTACCTTTGAAAGTCATCTGTCAGGATGTCCCAAGCAGCTATTTTGGCATGTCTACAGTCTCAAATCTTTCTACGAATCATTACGTAGGACAAATTATCTACAAAATTACCTTGTTTTTTTGTTGTTGTTGCTGTTTGTTTGTTTTTTTAGAAAACAAACAAACAAAAAACCTGTCAGAATTTCATTGTCCTATCTGCAGTTAATTTCCTGGTTTCAATGCATACTGAGACCTCTGAGTTCAAATTTGATAAGCTTGACCACTTAAATGTTCAGAGAAAATAAATATGACTAGATCATCGATCTGAATAAACAAACTAATTTTTGGGGGGCAGTATTATCTGAAAAATAGTATTATTTAGAGATCCATTTACTCCATATTCTGCTAAAAATACATGATTTCTAGCTTTTAAAATGAGATTTTTATTTTTTTTTCTGTCATCTGACCACTACTATATGGAAATTAACATTTCTGCTAATTATTTCACTTAGAAAAAATTACAGAGAATATCAAGATGATATTGAGGCACTGTGCTTTACACAAATCAGACAGACAAGCTGTCAATGCTGCCTAACCCATCCTTAGAACAGTTCCCTTTCCCCAAGGAAGTTGTCAGGAAAATGGAGGTCCTTGTCATTTCTCCACTTACAATTTGGGACTTTCCTTTCACACGTAGTCTATTTCCAGAATCTTTTGACACTATTCTTGTGATTAAGTGACAAAATAATTTTTATTTTTATTTTTAATTTTAATTTTCTATCTTTAAGCTAGCACTAGCCATACATATAGGGTAATGAACATGATTCTTACTATTTTGTTCCATATCTGAAAAGCATTTGTCCTGAAGGCATGCAAAAAGGTAGTTCTGCATCAGTGCCTCAAGTGGCTGGGCAGATTGTCAGTGCTTGAAGAGGCCTGGGAGAGCCTGTGAACATCAGCACTGGAGTGCCTGTGAGAGTATGCAGGAGAGCTTGGAGCCACTCCTCCAAAGTTTGCTGTGTAGAAAATTTTCTGCTGGTGGATAATCCAGGTGGAGCAGTTTGTAAACTATATTAGAATATTAAACTCACTGGGGCCATCTGATACTGAAGAGCCATGTTAATTGAATATATATTTTAATAAGAAAAATGTGATTAGTATACAGTGACATCTCACCAATAAATGTCTTAGTTTGCATTTGGAGTATGGGGAGAAAATAGGTTAAAAATTTGTACAACCATGATTAACTTATAACCTATTTTTTTCATTATGTTTAAAGATTTTTTTTCCAGATGTCCTTCAGTTTGAACAACAGCAGCCGTGTTTGTTAGAGATACGGAAAAAAATAAAAACATTTTTAAAGGTATGTTATTAATTGAATGACGACAAAAAGGGAATGACAACAGCAAGTGTTAAAGCAGAACGCAGTTTTAAAATGAAAGATTTTTTTTCCCCTACAACTAAATCGAATACATTGCAGATTACATAGAGTTGAACCTGGCACAGCTTTATCAGCAATATTTACAAGAACATTCCAAATTAACAATGTAACCTTTGTTTTTGCACTAATCCCAGACCAGCAGAGACTGTATGCCATGCTTGTTCAAGATAAAAGAGAAATATAGACAGCTGGGTAATTTATGTAAGGAGCTCAACCTTAGAGAATGACAAAGAAACTATCCACAATTAGAAGATGAAATACAAAGAGAGAACTTTAAAGAAATAGAAACACAATAAAATCAGAATTATTTTTAAAGTAAGACTGATCATTTCTTAAAGATTGTCCATAAAGAAACATTTGGTAAATGCTAGTCTGAATTAAGAAAATAACTGAAATCACATTAAAACTGTTGAACCGAAATAATACATGTGCATGCACCTAAGGTGGTAGTAGTTCAGTTGGTTTATTTGACCTCTAAGGAAGTAAACTAAATCAAACTCAAGCCATGAAGGGTTCAGTTACCATATGCCAGCAGTCTATACACATACATGGCAAATACAAGGTCATCTGAGGGCTTAGGGAAAGCACCACAAGCTAAGTGAACCACATAAAAAGTTACTATAGGCCATCAGTAAGTCATGTGTGTGTCTACGGCATATAATTCTCATCAAAATTTTTCAGAGACTGTATTTTTTAACTAATTTGGTTGTGACTTCTAGGAAATTTTGGCAAGCATTACCATACAAATATACAAACCAAGAGCAAGTTATCAAGATTTACTTCAGGAGTACTCTAAAAAAACACTATTCAGCATTATTAAATAAATGAAAAATATGAAAAATAGGAAGTGTGGACCAAAGTCAGTTACATTTACATTTTCAGTTCTAGTAACTCAAGAGTTGCAAAACTACACACTTGAAATGTAACACAAATAGAATATGAAGAGTTACAGGCATGGAAGTAGCATCCCTGAATTGTATCTGCTATTCCTGGCTGCTTAATCTTACAGGATAGAAAAACATCATCCCACTTTCCCCCCTTTTTTCCTGATGATATTTGTACATTTTAAAACTAAGTAACTTAATATCACACAAATTATCATGCAAGCCACTTCCATTCTGACCAGTATGGCAAATCAGTTTAGTGTGTTTGATCCTAAAATTTGGACTGTGAGATTGTGAGCTCAAAGGCTGGTCCATGGAACTCTAGTGTCTTTACTATGTTTTCTAAACTAACTTGATATGAAATCAGGAAGGTAGTCTTCTTTTCATGACCTAAAATATGCTTAATGATCTGTTGGTTTACTGCTCAACTTCTATTCTTGCACTTTGGTAAATGCATTTTATTTTGGAGTGTGCAGTGTGTTTTTGTAATATTTATGTTGTATTTCACCTGTCTACACACTCAGGGTGCTCAAAGTATTGAGTTTCAAAGCTTAGCCCCTACCTCTAAAATAATGACATATCTAAACTTCAGTAGAGTTAATGTAGGTAATACCCAGGTGAAACACACATTTTTCTTTACTGGTTTCCAGGAAATCTAACTACCAGGTGAAACACACATTTTTCTTTACTGGTTTCCAGGAAATCTAACTACTTCTGCAGAGCTCAATTAAAAGCTGATGCACAGTGGTACAGAATAGCCTCTTGGATATGCAATGTCCTGCTTCTTACTCAGTGCAAAGTAGGAAGCACACTTGGTCTCTCACTATACTGACAATAAACAGCTACCAGGGGACACCTACCAGAGAAGGTTGTAGATTATCGCTCCTTACTCTGGACTTAGCTCCCGTTTTCCACTCTCATCTGCCTCTGTGCCTTTTATTCTAAGCTGCACAGTGCCTCACATTCACAGGAGGTGAATATACATGTCATGAATGTGCTTTATGTATATTATGGATATATATGTATTTTTTAAATTCAGCACATGAGTGTACAACAAAGTGAAAGAGAAAAATGTGGAGGTGACAGCAGTTGCATATTTATTATCATTGCTATTGGTCAGCAGAAATTTGGAACTACAAAATAAATACATCTACTTGCTGTTTTTTAGGTAGATCAATAATGAAATAATAATGAAACAGCTAATAACAATTTTAAAATTATCATTATTATTACAATTATTTTTAATGCAATGGTACATCTCTGTAAGCCAGTAAATGAAACTGTCTGCAGACTCAGGAAGACAGCAGTCATGTCAGGTTCGAGTGAAAAAGATTTAATTAGCCACAATAAGACCTAATGCAGCTGAAAGAACAGACTCTTCTATACCACTCTGTTGCAAGCAGTTGATTCAGCAATCCAAACATTTCTTTAACTAGTGCCAGCTGTCAACTGTCACCTGGAGCCATTATTGCAATCAGACATCTCAGGACACGTCAGCCATGCTTCAGCTCCCCAGCAAGGTTCTTTCCCATTATTGTTAGTAAGTATGAGCATAACAAAATCTGTCACTACCTTTCTGTGCATGGTGGACTCTCCTGCCACAAAAAAATTACACCACTGACTTTGCAGACAAGTGATTAAAGGTCTCAGATCAAAAATAATGAATGATCATCCTGCATAGCAGATTTTATTTTATTTATTTATTTATTTATTTTAATGAGGAGTTCATTCTATAAAATAAAAATATTTATTTAAATAATATCTGTGCATTTCTGGAAATGATTCAAACAAAATTCCCTCCAGTATCATGAATAAAATCACCAAAAGCTAATAGTGAAATGTACAGGAACAGTTTGAGGCTGTAAGCAGGGGCTCATTGGGAAGCATAACTTGCCACCCTACTTTGTGCCCAGAAGGGTCCCTCTGTATTTGCTGTGCACGTAACACCTCTGTCCTATAAATCATTATTATGAAATTCTCAGTGTTTGCAAGGAGTTATACAGTTGTACAGTGTATGGACAACTGTAGATAATTAAACCCACAGAGATTTAAATGAAAGCTTACCAAGGATTTGGCAGATACTTGGATCTGTCCAAGTTGCCCTGAAAATTCTAGGCTTACACAGCTACCCCAGAGAATTCAGAAAAAAGCAATGAGGATCTGGGCCTCTATGTTCAAGACACAAAGGCTTCGGCATTATTCTTCTGGGGATATGACTTTCATGTTGAAGGTTTGCAAACCTGTATTTCCATTTCAGAGAAGGCGTGGCCACCAAGAGAGCTCACTGTTCTTTCCAAACTCATAGCCATATGAAGGAAGGCCAAAATCACGTGTCAATTAATTCAGACTTAACATTTTGTAAAATAGATAAATAATAGCTCAGTGAGCAGATTAGAAAATTGAGACACAGATAAGCACGTGTGATGTCAATGGCCAAGATTTGGTCAAATATACTAAACTATATGTTTTCAAATTCAAGATTGTGCCCCAGATTTTATCAAAAACTGCAGACTTGAATGCAACTAAGTACTTATTTGGTTCACCTTTAGATTGAAGAGGAAAACAGCAGAGAACCAGAATACATTTGAAACAACTTTGACAGTATATTTTTTTTTTTACTTAGCTGTTGTACTGGAGGGCGTTTTATTCTCAAAGCCACCCATTTATGCTAAATTTCATAATAACAATAATATTTCCTTTGCCAATCATTGCATTTTCTTACAATTTTTCTGTGACAGAGACATGTTTACAGCACCACCTGCAGAACTGTAAAGCTAAAGAATTCTTGTGTAGATCAGGAAATTATTGTATCTACTCAACCTTTTGTGTCTATGCACCTACTCAAAATGTGTAAACAGCTTCAAAGTGCACAGGCATGTTTCAAACACATGATAATGGTTTTGACAGTCTCCTCATCATACCAGATCATATCAGATTTCTCCCTGTAAACAAACACACTAGGCCAGTATATTTCATTATAACAGCCCAGATCCCCTCTTGTGGAATACATCAATAGGGGATCTTTAGCATATTTTAAAGAAAATCTTTACATGCCCATGAAGTATAGATTATGTAAATTAAGAGAATTAAAGAGAAATGTCCTCTTATCAAGGAAAAAAAAAATAAATGCAACATGGGACCGAGAAGCTCATTTAACATAGTTTCAGACTCAAGCTGAAAACTTTTATTTCAATCTGTAAAAGCTTGATTCTGTACCAGAATAACAGATAAAATTGATTTTC
Source organism: Anas acuta (assembly GCF_963932015.1). NCBI lineage: Eukaryota > Metazoa > Chordata > Aves > Anseriformes > Anatidae > Anas > Anas acuta. Next base: position 12,383,072 of record NC_089017.1, read on the forward strand.
ATGTTATGAAGATATTTAATAAGTAAATATTTTGTTTTTACAAAAACTTTTAATGGTTTTATAGATAAGCTTTGACTTCCTTGTATAATTTTATCATACAAGTATTAATGTTCTTTCTTTAAGTACAGTGTTTTGCATAGTTAGTCTGGTGATCATGGGGAAAGAATACTGAATATCTTAAGAAAGCAGTGTAATTTTTGAAATAAGTAAATAATTAAATAAACTTAAATGCAAGAAGACTCAGAAAAAAAAAAAATAGACTTGGACTACATCATATATAATCCAAGCTGGAAACCTAAATTATACATGAAATTAAGAAACAGAAATATACCATTAATACATATCAATTCAGATCTCCATCATTTGATAACAATGCAAGGTAAAGTCCTTTAAAAAATATATTTTTGGAAAAAAGAAAAAAAAAATAAATCAGACAAAATGCCACAATCTAAGATCTTTTTTTGTAATATGAACAAAGTTGAATTTTACCATTCCAAAATGACTGCCCAAGATTTGCTTCTGTTGCCACAAAAACAAACATACAAGGGAGGTAAGATGGAGGAATGGAGGATATGGAGATGAAACTAGGGCAACCAAATCTTTTCCCCATAGTCACCCTGACCTTTCTGGCAAGGCATCCAGAGGCACATGAGCGAGTCTTTGTACATTTCGCAGTTCTCTTTTACCTGTGTCCTTGAAGAAAGCATATAACACCCCACTGTAGAGAACTACAACTAGTTCGGAACTCATATACATGCCACTGAAATTTTCCATGTTGACTGATAGCCACATGTAAATTGATTTATAGAGCAACCCAGAAATTTATGGAAAAAATCATTCATTAAACCATAAGGTTTCTTAGAATTCTGTTTTAGCTCTGCTTTTATATATCATCATCATCACATAGAAACTAAATGATTTTGGCTTGCTTCTGAAATCAAACATTTTTGGTTTGCACACTGTTATATTTATTGATGATAAATCAAACTTTCCCCCCCCTCCCCCCCAAATATAATCCTTCTTCTTTATGTTGCTTCTTAATTCTATGTTTGACTTCCTTCATTTGCCCTTTCCAGATTATGTTCATTCCAGAACTCAAATTGTATAAGTATTATTTCATGACAGGACATTAACAGCTCCAGGACAACACTTATGGCCTTGTATGAGTGTGTATCATGCCTGGGAATTAAATTACAAATGTAGATGATAACTGTATATGTTGAATATTCATAAACACAGCTACTCTGTTGTGCATTAATGTCTGACCCTTAAATACCAGACTACAGCAATATAACAAAGGAGGATGACACTACAGGGCATTAAATGCACTTCTTAATAATATTCTCACAGAAAGCAACAGCAAAAAGTTTACTTCTGAGATAAATATTCTGAAAGATTCAGCTGTAAAATTCTGCAAGGGAAAGACTTCCAAAATAGTGGTGTTAAGTGAGGAGAAGCTTGATATTTTGACACACAAAATGGTAGGAATGGAGGAGAAACGGGTCAGAAGCCAAACATAAATTATAAGAGGGGTCATAAACATGAACCAGATTTTGCAAATAGAAAGGCAAAAGGTTTGAAGAGCCTTTAATGTTAACAATAAAATTTTGAAGTTGATTCTCAGCTTTAGAGGTAACCAATGCAGTTGCCTGAGTAAAGGGTAATATGAGAGTAGCAGAAACAGTAATAAATTAAACAAGAGGTAGAATTTTGAACAGACTGCAAGCAGAAGGCCAAAGGAATAAGAATACAACAAAAAGTTCATTATTAGAATAGCTGTGTTCTGATACAGAATATTGGATGAAAAAATTTGAACTATACAAATAGAATATAAAAAGGATAGTTATTATTCATCCAATAGTTACACTGAGCATACCTGCACCTTTTTCATCACTGAGATTGAGATATTTTGACAATGTTACTCAACTTAAAGTTCTCACTACACATTGATATTGACCAGCCAATGGAACAAACTTGTTTTCATCAATGAAAGAATACAAGAAGACAGAATTTAAGAATGAAAGTACAAGTAAAACATGGTATTTTGTGTACATTTGGTTCAAATTCATACGTATCAAGAACTTTTAAGTATAATGTATTGCATACAGATCTCTAAATTGTTTTTCATAATGCTGCAGAGAGAAAGAATGATTAAAAATAGTGAAAGAAGCCTGAAGGGATTACCTAGGTCATCTTGTTTTCCCTAAAATAAGATTCCTTACACCAGTGTATTCAGATGATGGAGACCCCCATAGCCTCCCATGCCTATCCCCCTGCTTCATTATTCTCAGTATTTAAAAGTTTCTCTTCACATCCAACATTCTTTCTTAGTGAAATGTAAACCTATTACTCTTTGTGCAATATGCTACAGACATGGCAAACAGATTATTCCCTTCCTTTTCACAATGGTCTTTACATACACAAAGAGTGTTATCATGCTTCCTTTCAGTCTTTCATTTTCTAGATTAAACAACTCCAGTTCTTAAACATGCAAACAAGAACTGTTTACTTCAATGGAACTAGATAGGAACTCTCCCTTTGAATTAGACTTTACTCATTGGTTGAAACAAAGCCCAGCTGAGCACTCCACAATCACCAGGAAAGGAATTCAGCTTTGCAAAGTTTGTGGCAACGCAACATACCTCTTCAGAGTTCTAACCAGTTGAGAGGTTATGAGAACAGGCCAAAGGTGAAAGACCCTTTCTCAAAAACAGCAAACCAATACAGTTAGAAACATCCCCAAACGGGACACAAATTATGGTAGGTGAGAGCTCAATGGGCCAGATGCACTGGAAGATGAAAAGTTTGGGATGCCACTCATCAAAGCTTGAGCATTGACACTCATCTTCTTCTCTGAAGAGGGAAAGGAAAGGTCTATCTATGGCTCTCTGTCTGCCCACTTCCTTCACAGAGATGGGACCCTAAAGACTGCAACATGCTATTCTTCACCAGCCTGTAAGTCAATCCTTATTTCTCTCTTTTTGGAATCTCTAGTTTCACTTAACCACATAGATTATGATCATAAGTAAGACTGGAAGTGAAATACAGACTTATAACCTGAATATCTAAAAAAAAAAAAAAGTCCAAGCAACTCATTTCCTATTCTCAGGGACTGAAGTTCTGCACCCTTTGCTCTTGGTTTAGGAGGTCATAATAGCAGGCTTATTCCGGACCCCTGCAAGAAAAGAGTTCTGCATGGTCATTTCTGTCACAAAACAATCATTTTTACAGCAAGGTCAAAGGCTATGAAGAGAAGAGAAGAGAAGAGAAAGAGAAAGAGAGAGAGAGAGAGAGAGAGAGAGAGAGAGAGAGAGAGAGAGAGGAGGGAGGGAGGGAGGGAGGGAGGGAGGGAGGAAGGAAGGAAGGAAGGAAGGAAGGAAGGAAGGAAGGAAGGAAGGAAGGAAGGAAGGAAGGAAGGAAGAAGGAAGGAAGGAAGGAAGGAAGGAAGGAAGGAAGGAAGGAAGGAAGGAAGGAAGGAAGGAAGGAAGGAAGGAAGGAAGAAGGAAGGAAGGAAGAACCCTACCTGGTTTTAACAGAAAAGCAAAAATAGTAAAAATAAAAAAATAAATTAACCCGTCCCAATTGACTTTGGTGCATTGATGGTTTTAGTACAGTAAAAATCCATGTATTTGAAAGTTTTCGTATTTCCTCTGACTGCATAAAAATGTGCCATAAAATTGAGTGAAAGATTGGTGTCACAAGCATAAAGTTTAACTTCAATGTATTCCAGAACATTTGTGACCCTAATTGTAACAGACTTCCTACAATAGGTTTTCCACATTATCTCTAGTATGCATTGAACATACTTGTCAAACAGATGATGATTCCATGTACTAATATAACCATCTTTTTAAGCACATCATGGCTTTTATTTTTTACAATAACTAGTAGTCCTAAACAATAGCACTTATATGCGATATAAGTGTTTTCAAGGGCCTTGGGAGCTGCATCTTGGGAACAGGGACCAGTACAGCAGCATCTCCTGTCATCCTGCATGTATTGTTGGAACTATAATAATAATCTCTTCTCTGTCTTGCACAACACTTATGCAGAGCTTAAATCTGTGAAGCTGTCCATGCTATAGTTCAAGCTTGGAGTGAATTATACCATTTGACATGAAAGCACCTGTAAAGTGTGGTCTATCATGGTAATGCTGACACAACCTTAACTCTAGTGGCACTGGCAGGTGTCATTTGATTACAGTATCCCCTGCTTATATCTCTGGCATGGTAATTGAAGCATGTCAGAATTACAAAACAAGTGTCATAAAGACACCTTCTATGACAGAAACATTAATATAATTTTTAAAACATGGTCTGTTATGGTATTAAAAATGGAAAATTGTGTTCCAAGTCATAGTGACTTAGTGCCAAACTACAGAAATATTTGAAATGCTTAAATATGATGCAGTTGGTACTATTCTTAAGTATCACACATGCACAAAAGCACTATGACAAATACATTTAAATATATTTAATGCTGCAAAACCTGGAAAAGCAATTAGTGACAATAAAATTTGTATTGAATTTGGATAAATTTAAGACAATTAGCCTTCTTCTAAATGCAATTTCTGGCCAAGAAATCCATAGGGACACATGACTTATCCACATTTATTACTCATTAGAGCAGAGTAATTCCTGTCATGGCTGAACATCGAGGGATTTATCATCATAAATTCAGATCAGCTAATGGACTGAGTAGTCCTTTTCTCCAAGAACAAATCCCTAGGTAAAAGATATGAAATATAAATTGACCACAGCAAAAAGAGTGCACAGTAGTAATATGCATAGTAGATGTATATTGTTATGCACACAATGTACATACATGCATTTTTTTGCATATTGGTAACACTAGGAAAAATAAAGTAGATTTACTTGTGTGCATTTCATCTACACTGCAGATAGCACAAGTAAAGTCAGTTTATACTCTCTTATTAGCAAGTTCTCTTCCAATTATTTCAAGAAAACTATAGATACAGTTTTTTCACTCTTCTTAGTCAAAACAACCTTCCTCTGATGTAACAGGATAAGGATTTTAATCTATTTTATCTTTCAGGTCTTTTTCCTTTTTTTCCTCCAGCATATCAAATCTAGATTAAAAACAAAACAAAACAAACAAACAAAACTGAACAAAAGCCAATTTTTTATGTTTTATTCAAGAGATCAAAAGCTTCAGCAATTTTGTGGCAGCTACTCATTGTTTTATTTCTTACCAAGAATAATTATTATTCAGACCAAATAGTTCAATATAGATCAATATGATGTCACTTGAGCCTGTGTCCCTGAATACAAACATGAAAGTTTTCATGTGAAGAGAGTGAATAAATACACATTTAATCACTCTTTGTTTCTTTCACCCACTTTTGCATTTTTCTGCATTACCTCTCTCTCTGTCTCTCAAAAAAAAAAAAATAAAAAAAATATCTGAAACAGGCATGTGCTGCTAGTTTCCTGTTCCTCCACTAATGACATTACTAGAACTTTTATTTTCTCCCCATTTTCAGAGATTATGTCTAACAAACTTCACAGAACTTAAACATAGGATTTATAATGTCATTTGAAATGACTTTGAACCATCTCTATGTCTTCTAAATATTTTTTTTTTACTTATTGTTTTCAGACAAATTGTAAGCAAATTCAACTACTTCATTTTTTTTTCCAGTTTATATCTAGTTCTTTTTGTGTGTGTTTCAAAATCCTTTTTTAACCTAAGTAGTTAACACTCACTTTCACATGTATTGCACAGAAATAAATATAATCCTCTGTATCTAAACAAGACTTTCTTTCAGTGCTTTCTTAGACTAAAAATGCAGTTTGAAGAAAACTGGTTCTCCTTGCTAGGTGTGCTTCAGTTTGAAATCATAGGGGCTTTTGGAGTGTAAAGACTGGGTGAGAGTCTTCCCTTCCCTTCCCTTCCCTTCCCTTCCTTCCTTCCCTTCCCTTCCCTTCCCTTCCCTTCCCTTCCTTTCTTCCCTTCCCTTCCCTTCCCTTCCT
>NC_089017.1:12389264-12396764 GCF_963932015.1 Anas acuta
CCCTTCCCTTCCCTTCCCGACTCCCCCTCCCCTTCCCCTTCCCCCAACCCTCACCCCCTTTCCCCCTCCCCCTCCTCCTTCCCCTTCCTTCTCCTTCTCAGCTTTTTAAATACTGTTAGTCTTATCCACTGTATTATGCACCCTCTTATGTGCAATCATCTTTATGAAAATATTTGTCCTCAAGTTTCCTATGACAATGCAATAAATTCCATCTCTAGGATGCTATTCATCATGTGATTTTTCTAATATAATAGTCCAGTCAAGTCCTGTATTGATGACACCCTGTAAAATTCCTGTCATAAGCCATCATTATCACTCTATTTTAGCCCATGGCATTGAAGGAAGTGTTTAATAAGACTGGTCTCAAAATGGGTCATTAGGTTATTCATGGAATTACATTTCTCCAAGCTAGTAATTCCCTTTGCAGCTTAATCCATTATCACCTTCTACTTAGCTCATTTTATCCACTTTAAAAGTTCTTGTACTAGCCCCATATTATCAAATTCAATTGGTAATTTCCCTTGTGGCACCATATCAAATGTTTTATTGAAATCTAGACTGACTACATAGAACACATCTCCTGTGTCAACTGCAATTTAAAACCCAGGATAGCAGGATTAATCTGACATGATCTATCTTTGACAAAGATATTTTGCATTTCATCTCATATTCAATTTATTTCACTATATTCCCTTCCCTTCCCTTCCCTTCCCTTCCCTTCCCTTCCCTTCCCTTCCCTTCCCTTCCCTTCCTTCCCTTCCCTTCCCTTCCCTTCCTTCCCTTCCCTTCCCTTCCCTTCCCTTCCCTTCCCTTCCCTTCCTTCCCTTCCCTTCCCTTCCCTTCCCTTCCCTTCCCTTCCCTTCCCTTCCCTTCCCTTCCCTTCCCTTCCCTTCCCTTCCCTTCCCTTCCCTTCCCTTCCTTCCCTTCCCTTCCCTTCCCTTCCCGCCTAGCTGTCATGTCTGAGTTACTCATCACTCTGGAAATTCACTGCCAAATGAGATCTCAGGATACAAAGTAGGAGCTCAAATATATGGCTTAAATTATACTGCAAGCACATAAAATTCAGCATGATGTTAATTAATCAATGTTTTTTAGTCATAATCTACTATATATAACTACTATATATTTTTAAACATAGCTAGTAGTACTATTAATTTGTCTTCATTTTATGCCTTGGACAGGACCCAAAATTATTTTATTAGCCAATAATGATCTAAATATTAACACACAATTGTGGGGGTGGAGGAATAGAATAAAATTTAAAAAAAGATTCTGATTATTATGAATTTGCCACAGTTCTCTGTAAGCTGTTCCAGCAGCTAAACCTATTAAAAATGTATACACTGTTTTTAGATTGCATTTTTATACTTTTAGCTTTCAACAGCTGATAAATCTCAGTGTGTTTGTCTATACTTTACAGTGGCTTTCCCAAACTCAGTTACTTTGAGAGTATCTTTAGTCTTTGAGTGTTAAAAAGGGTAAAATTCTGTTGATGATGAAATATGGACAAGGTTATATCATTTCAAAAGCATTATTTTATAATACATTATATTATTATACGAATTATCTCTTATCTTTGCAGAAATGTAAAGCAACGGTTTCAAATCAAGTTGCATTGTGTATATATACATGTACACAGTATCGTAGTGAATATACTGTCTATATTATTAAATATACACAATAAATATAGTGTATTGGCATAACTAAACAAAATGGATTTTAAAAAGTTATTGAGTTATTGAAATGCACCTGGTGGACAATGCAGTTACAGGTCACAGCCAAATTGGGTTAATTGGGTTAATGAGGGGTAGGTCCTGTTTAACAAACCCGATTTCCTTTTATGATAAGATCACCCATCTAGCTGATCAAGGGAAACCAGCTGATGTAACTTTTTGGATTTCAGTAAAGCTTTCAATACAGTTTCGCATAGGATCTTAGTGAATAAAATATCCATCACACAGCTAGAAAAACCGTCATACGATGGGTGAGCAATTGGCTGATGGACAGGGCTCAAAGGGTTATGGTAAATGGGGTTACATCAGGCTGGTGGCCAATCACTAGTAGGTTCCCCCAGGGCTCCATTTTAGGGCCATTTCTCTTCAATGTTTTTATAATTATTTTGGATGTAGAACCAGAGGGTGTTTTGAGCAAATTTGCTAACTATACTAAATTGGGAGTAGTTGTTGATTCTGTTGAGGGTGGAAAGGTCTTGCAGAGGAATCTGGACAAATTGGAGACCCGGGCAATCACCAGCCACATGAATTTTAACAAGAGTAAGTGCCAGGTACTGCACCTGGGAATAGGCAGCCCTGGCTATATATACAGACTGGGCAATGAGACGCTGGAGAGAAGCCCTGAAGAGAGGGATCTGGGATTTTGGTTGATTGCAAGCTGAATATGAGCCAGCAGTGTGCCCTGGCAGCCAGGAGGGCCAACCGTACCCTGGAGTGCATCAAGTACAGCATTGCTAGCCAGTTTAGGGAAGGGATTGTCCTGTTCTGCTCTGCACTGGTGTGGCCTCACCTCGAGTACTGTGTGCAGTTCTGGGCACCACAGTACAAAAATGATGTGAAACTACTGGGGAGTGCCCAGAGAAGGTCTACGAGGATGGTGATGAGCCTAGAGGGGAAGATGTACGAGGAGCAACTGAAGTTACTTGGTCCGTTCAGCCTGGAAAAGAGGAGTCTGAGAGGAGACCACATTGTACTCTACAGGTTCCTCATGAGGGGCAGTGGAGGGACAAGAGCCAATCTATTCTCTTTAGTGACCAGTGATAAGACCCAAGGGAATGGTCTTCCCTTGGGTCTTAAGCTGCAACAGGGGAGGTTCTAGCTGGATATCAGGAAGACGTTCTTCACCAAGAGGGTGGTCGCACACTGGAACAGGCTCCCCATGGACATAGTCATTCTTGTTAGAGTTCAAGAAGCATTTGGACTGTGTTCTTATTCATACGGTCTGAATTTTTGAGTAGACCTGTGTGGTGCCAGGAGTTGGATTCAATGATCCTTAAGGGTCCCTTCCATCTTGGGATACTCTATGATTCTCTGATTCTATGTCATGATTTTGAAAGTCCACTTTTCCACATCAAGGAGTTGTTCAAAATATCTGGTAAAGGATTTCTATGCTTGAGTAGATCTTTTTGTGAAACTGAGAAATTTGAGACTGATTAAAAACTTTGCTACTTTTTAAATTCCAAGTTCCTAAATGCTTCCGATACCTCTTTGTCACTCTTTCTGCTCCCTGAGGGACATGCCAATATATCAAAATACGGTATCACGTAGAAAGTCTCAAGGTAGTTCTGAATAAGTGTTTTCCATTACTGTAAGCTCATTAGCTGATATCACTGAATATGTTCATTTAGGCTGTGACATTAAGGGATGTTGCCGATTAACCATTATGGGTCTGGTCAGATTCAGGGTACTGAACTATCACAGTCACAGATTCATCAATAATGTATTAACCGATATGAGTCCAGTTGGATTCAGGGTACTGAACTGTCACGGTCACGGATTCACCAACAAGGCCCTCTCCCTGGTCATATTAATTGAGAACTATCATGGCTAGTAACAATGCAATTAAGTGCAATTTATTACAGCAACATGTACACAGACTCTTTGGATTGTTGGTGACAAATTCACTGTCTGCAAAAGCAAGCTAGCATGCATGAAATACACAAGTACACAGCCTGGCTATTAACATGTTAAAAGGTGCAAAGACTATAGAGATTTCTAAGTTTCTGTGGAGACGCCTGGTATAACCAAGTATTCAAATCTTACCCCACGATGTTCCAATGTGAGTGAGGGGAAGAGAGACTCAGCTTGTCTACTGATCCCAGAAGTCAGAAGGTCCTCATGATGGTATATTCCCTAAGGTCCCCTTTCTCTTAAGTTAATTTATATTACTTTCTATCTTTTAGGTAGAGCTTGAGTGACACTAGTCAAGCATATCTGGGTTATGATTGGTAAAAAGTTTTCTCGTCTTCCTTTAAAGGTATAGGCTCTGAGAAATTCAGAGCGCGTGCTCAGTGAGGGGTGGTCACACCTTGGAGGTATGTTTTGGTATTATAATGATATTATAATGAACAAAAGTTCACTAGAGTACAGCATTTTGTCAAAAACATGACAGATCGTTGGCTCGGAGTAGCAAATGTGCAGCTTACCAGTCTCGATGGGTATGAGAACAATCAAGTCCTCATCTTACCGTAGAGTTTAGCCATGGTGTCTGCACTCTGCTCTACAGTCTGTACTGTTCCTTAGAGTTAGCACACCAGGTTACCCTAGTTCGACAGAATCTAAGGTTGGAAGCCTAGGGAATGCTCAGGTAATGCAGCTACACTCCACCCTGGAAGTATCTTCAATGCTGTACATTTTCTTTAAAATGTGAATATTAGTTTAAAATGTGAATATTAGTTTAATTTTACTAGTTACTTTAGGCAATTACTCCTCATGGGCAAACGGACTTTTTTACATTAACATGAGCCAAAAGAAGACTTAGATACTGGACACCAATCAGGACACAAGTATTAAGTTCCTGGTGGCAGTTATGAGCCAGAATCTGTAACCAAAAACATCAAAAGATACCTGGTGAGTTTAACCACATCTACACATACCCAGGGTGGGGGGTTCTGAGCTTGCAAATTTTAGTTTGGATACTTCAGTTCTGATTTGGAGGCCCACAGAATGAGGGAGGTCCTGCTTGGTTTTGGCCCACTCTGGCCACCCATAAGCCATCAGGTTCCAAGGCAAAATTTTACTTCATTTTTTTCTAACACTATGTCTGGTTGTAACCCTCAGAGTCACAATATAGACTATGTGATCACACAGCGCTTTCAGTCTGTCAGTCCTAAGCTTTTCAGTTAAAATTTTATAAGGGGACAGAGCAAGAAGAAAAAAAAAAAAAATAAAAAGAAAAAAAAAAAAAGATTTACTGTGTAGCAGTTTTCTGATTTGGAACAGAAAAAAATAGGTGTATGTGACTGACTGATCTGGTGGAGATTTTAACACAGCTTACATTTTTATTAAGGGATAACCGAAGTTTAAAGTGTGACTGGGAGCACTGTGTTGAAAGCAGGTTTAGGACAACTTGATATTTATTAATTAAAAATGAAATCTGTGTTTAAAATGGAGAGCAGTTTCATCTGGGGGATTAAGCTGGGAAGAAGTCACTAAAGTCAGTTTTACCATTCATTTCTCTTTAACCTTCAAAGTATTAATTTTATTGTAGAATAAATAACTTCTCCCTGTTACAATTAGTTGGAAAACACCATCTGCAGTGGAAGGATTTTTTTAAAGTGATCTCTCTTGTTTAAGTCTGCTTGCTCTTCTAAATCATTTTTCTTAAATCACACATGATTAGATAATACACAAATACAAATGATTTTAAGAAATCTGTATACTTTACATTGAATAACACTTACCTATACAGTTATTAATGAGTAGCCAATAGAAATTGGGATGTCTAAAGATTATATCTAATGTTAATGTTCCTCTAAAATGTTTATCTGAAAAGTTTATTTAAAAACAAAACAAACAAACAAACAAAAAAACCCCACACCTATTCTGTTATCTCTTTGGAGATAAAGCAGCACTGCTTACGATTCGAGAAACCAAGGTACGTATTAACACTTCCCTATAGTTGATTTAATTGACCATTCAATAATAATATAACAGGCCATTCAAACTGGTCAACATCTGTGTCACTAATCGTTTCTGGAAAAAGGAGTCCATGATAGAGAAACCTGCTTGCATACCTTGACCATAAAGACACCTAGCAACGTACTAGTAATTCAAATGAAGAAATCCCTCCAATTCATGTAAGAAATGAAAACGCAGATGGACTCTTAGAACCAGAAATATGAAAATAACAACAAATATATAGCAAGTACAGATATTTAATTCTGAGTATATTTTTCCACTTAGTGGATCCAGCTAATAGATTTCAGTAGGAGTATCTCGAAAGAAAGCCTGCATTAAAATTTAAACTTAAATATACACTGTAGGTAAAAAGAATAAAATTAAGATCCCTTTTCTGAAAATCAGTCAACAACTTTGCAGAATAGAAAAAGGGAGAATGAAGTTTAATTACGAAATCAAGCATGGAGCTAGATGATCCTGTGTCTTTATTATTAATATTTTTTATTCTTAATTAGGGCTTTCCAGAGTTTTCATATTGGTGAAATCTAACATAGATTTCAAACTGGTGTAACAGTCTCCATACACCTGCACTCAAAATGACATGCTGACATAATTTTCATTCTGAAGACATCATGAAATCAAGGAGTTAACTGTAACTAAGCAGATGATCTTCCAGGTGCTGTGACCTAGTTACTATAGATGGGCTGTCAGCCATGGAGGCTGAAACCCATGGACTACCTTCAGTGTTGTTGATTCAGATTGGAATAAGATGGTTGTTTCTTCAAAGCATGTCTTTTTCCAAAGAAGTATTAATGGATTTAATGGATAGCAAGAAAACAAGTTGTTTTCTCCTTGATATGTAATTTATGCTGATAGGGACAAAAGTCCCCCATCACTCCCTTAATAAAGGGGAAATACACACACTCAAAAGATAAAATTACATATAATTGGATTCACATTAGTTTTCCAACTACCCATTTACTGAAAGTGCTATGGCATATGAGAACGTATCCAAGACTCAAATCCATTGCTGCCTAAAAGAAATTTTACTGCCCCAAAAGAAATAGCAAAAAAAAAAAAAAAAAAAAAAAAAATCAACTTTGAGCTCTGCTGTCATTCTTATAACACAATGAGTAAACGTTTTGAAGTTCTTGTCATTACCTTCTCCCGGATCTATGACAGGGCTAGTTTTAGCCATACTGAACTTAGTATGCATGCAGAGTACTTGCTAAGCATTTGATGCTAAAAATAGATAAATTCTGTAGATGCAAGCAGATTTCTCACTGAATTTATAAACAAGCAAATGAATGCCCCTCAGAAGAACAGACAATCACAAGCTGTAGGGGCAGTTAACATCTAGGCCAGCCTTCTCTCCCTCCTGAAATAAAATGTTCTAGAGCCTGATCTAAGCAGTACCAGTAGCCAGTGACCCTGTGCTTCCAAAATACTGAGACTGGATGTCTGGCTGAAGAGAGATCTTACTGACACCATGCATATTAACTCACAGAACAGTCATATTAGGATAGCAAATGCCACTATTAATAGAGAAAAGTTATAAACTTTGTGATTCAGTTCTCAGCTTTTAAGTCATATGTAAGTGCATACATATTTGTTGCTTTATCACATCCAAGAAGAGAGAAGAGAATATATTCATAATTAGGAGGTGAAGAGGAATAGGTTGAGCAGGAATTCTCTTTTATTCCCTGCTATAAATTTGAAAAGATCACAGGCAAAATTCTGGGGGTGGGGAAAAGGAACAAAGTTTTAACTTTAATTAGAGCCAGGTTACCCATTGCTGTACAATTGTTTTTAACCCAGATAACCCTTGTTAAGGTTTACATCTGGTTTCCTAAGGAGGTCCAGGGAA
>NC_089017.1:12399264-12429264 GCF_963932015.1 Anas acuta
GAAATCAGTTAAAAATTGTCTTGTTTTATAAAGATATGTATGTACACATATGATAATTATCATCTGCACTACGCTCTATTCATTGAATAGAGAACGTAGTAAATAACCTCCCAGATAAATTGTATGGGATAAGGTATTTTATATAAGATACTCTATGTTCATTACAGGAGTGATGAAATTTTCAGTGGTGTAGCTACTGACATGAATCTGCTGTAGCTATTGATATGAACCAAGGTTAGCATTCAAATAAATATTATTTGAAGCCACTTCCCTCTACAGGAGTGTTTTACCAAGCATATGTACTACAGTACCCTTTGATACAAGAAAATTCACAAACACAATTGCAAGCAACCTGGAAGATCTAAGTCTTGAGAAAAACATAAAATCTAAGTAAGGTGCTCTTTAAAGAAGAATATAAAGAGATGAGAGCCTGAGTAACCTTTGCTGAGAAATGAGGAAAAGAGTCCACCAGAAGACATGCTTCTGTGAATGATACGAATGCTGATCTTAGTTGACCTACATTTGCCTCAGAGCATGCTTTCTGCTTCTGCTTCTTAAAGTGTGGAGGCAGAGTATCAGACACAAACTAGTGAAAGACCGAATCTTCCAGTCTTCATGAAAGATCTTAAAAATGTCTGTGTTTAACCCACTCCCAGCCACAGAGTTCATTAAAGTCACCAGGTTATTTTTTTCATGAATGCTTATTCACATTTGGAAAACAGCCTTTGCTGGTCTTTGCTTGATCTTTCACCAGAATGAAATTGTCACTGCTGGCTGAGCATGTATGCCTGTGATGCTTCCAGTTTGGTCCTCAAACAACTGCTATTCCTTTAACAAAATAGCTTGTTGCTCTTCAAGCTATGAAGATCTGTTTGCTGGAGCACTTCAGTGAGTTTTTATCCTAATTTCTTGTCAAAACGTGACCATGACACATAGCCTTTTTATTGGGCTGTGGGGAGGGAAAGGAGGGGAGAGAATGGGATAGTGGGAATGGTGGGGAAAGGGGAAAGAAAAAGGAAGGGGGTGCAGCACAGGTGAGGTGTAACTCCAAGACTCCAAAGGTCAATCACTTTCAGCTATAGAAAGATCAGTTCAAAGGACAGGATGACAACTTCTTCATATATGCAGAAGAGTAGAGGGGACCCCTAGAGTAAATCTTCAAAGAAATAAAAGATTTTTCCTGCCTTGGACAAAAAGTGAAGAGCTCTTAAGCATGGCAATCAACCAACAGCTGCATTTCTCAAGAAAAATATCACTTAAAATCTTGGCAGGCACACCATCTTCTATATCAGACACTTAAAGATAGTTCATGACCTGTAATACATCTTCTAGAAAAAATGCAAAGATTTTAGTTTCTTATGGGATACAAGTTTATACACTAACAGACATATTTGAAGAATCTGTGTTTTTCCATTTGTGAGAGAGAGTTTTGATATGTTCTTCAAGAGCATTATTAAAGTGAACTACAATTGTGCCAGCCATAAGATGTTTCTGTAAAACAAGAAATTATACCATTGGAATTACTATCTGGAAACATCTGAGAAAAACTGGGTCACTAAGGCTGAATTTCCCTGGATTCTGAAATATTTTAAACTGTTCCATTTGTATTGATATTATCCAAGATCATAATGAGTTTGTGCTTCTGCTTTCTCATTTTATTTATATTGGATGTCCAAACACAGAAAACAGAAATCCTTCTGTGCCAAAGAGCAGTTCTTCTGTTAAAGAATTTTACATATAATGCTACTCAGAGAAATTACTCTCATCTCCCAGCCATTTATAAGGTCCAGGAAGACTGTCCGATGCTCTGCAAAAGTACAGGAAGGCTCTGTTGTCACCAGGACTGGCCAGGAGTGCAAAGTATAAGTCTGCTTACACAATACCTTGCAGAAGTAGGATGTGAGGCAGGCAAGGTGTCTTTGAGACAGAGGCTGAAATGCTGATCTCCTTCAGTGCTATGCAACTCTCATGTTTCCTCCCTGAAATGTATCAGGCTGCTACTGAGTGTCCTTTTGCTTTAGAAATGAGGACTTGTATATTTGGTATTTACTCTTAAAGCAACAGTACTTGTCTTTGCTAGCTATTCTTGTACATTTAATATTCTCAGCAGATAAATCCATTGGAAACAGGTTTGCTTGCAAAAGTACAAGATTTAGCTTGTAGCTATAATGTATTTTCATATTGGGATTAATACTATGATTTTAAAAGTAAGTATGAAAACTATTTTATGTGTATATATCCATGGTTGTCCCTTCCAAGGTAAAGAATCTGGCACTTGGTCTTGTTATACTTCATGTGGTAGGTGATTGCCCAGCTTTTTAGATGGTCATAAGGCAAGTAAAGGCCTCTCCACCCTCAACAGACTCAACTACTCCTCCTAATGTAGTATAATTTGCAAAATTGTACAAAAGACCTTCTAGTCCTGCATCTTAAAATCACAGAATCATAGAGTCATTAAGGTTGGAAAAGACCTCCAAGATGATCTGGCCCAACCCTACTACCAATGTCACCCACTAAACCATGTCCCCAAGCACCTAGTCCAACATATCAAGACCAGGATAGATGAGGCCCTGAGTAACCTGATCTCTTGGGTAGCATCTCTGTCTATAGCATGCGGGTTGGAACTAGATGGTCCTTAAGGTCCATTGAAACCCAAGCCATTCTGTGATTCTATGATTTGATGATTTGATGATGATTTGATTCTATGATGATTCTATGGTGACTCTATGATGATTCTTCAATTCTCTTCTCCCAACCTCTAGCCTTGCATGGGTTTGCTGACCTTCCAAGTGCATGACCTATCACTTAGCCTTGCTAAATTCATTCAGCTGGCCTTGCCTCTTGATCCAGCCTATCCAGACCCCTCTATAGATCCTTCCTACTCTCAAGCAGATCAATACTCCTACACAGCTTGGTGTCATCTACAAAGTTACTGAGGGTGCATACAATCCCTTTGTCCATATCTTTGATAAAGATCTTGAAGAGAACTGGCCCCAGTACTGAACCCTGGGGGACACCACTTGTGACTAGCCTCAAACTGGATTTAATTCCATTCACCACAACTCTTTGGATTCAACCATGCAGCCAATTTTTTACACAGTGAATTGTACACACATCCAAGCCATAAACTGTCAGTTTCTCCCAAAGAATGTTGTGGGAAACAGTGTCAAAAGCTTTACCAAAGTCTAGGTAGACAATAACCACAGCCTTTCCCTCATCTACTAGGTGCATCACATTGTCACAGAAGGAGATCAGGTTAGTCAAGCGGGACCTGTCTTCTGTAAATCTGTGCCGACTAGGCCTGAAAATCCGGTTGATCTCTACGTGCTGTTTGATTGTGCTCAAGATAACCCACTCCATGAACTTCCCCAGTACCAAGGTCAGATTGACACACCTGTACTTCCATGAGTCCTCCTTCCAGCCTTTCTTATAGATGGGTGTCACATTTGCTAATTGCCAATCAAATGGGACCTCCCCAGATAAGCTGGACTGCTGATAAATGATGGAAAATATTGTGGTGTGCACTTTTGTCAGCTCCTTCATTACCTTTGGGTGGATCCCACACATCTGGCCCTACGGACTTCTGTACACGTAAGTGGTGTAGCAGGTGATTAATCATTTTCTCTTGCATTATGAGGGATTATGTGCACCTCTTCCTTGTCTACCAGCTAAGGGAGCTGGGTACCCAGAGAACCAATGGTCTTTCTACTGAAGACTGAGGCAAAGAAGTTATTAGGTACCTGAGGCTTTTCCTCATCTCTTGTCACTATGTTTCCCTCCACATAGTGTGGAGGGAAATCTCCATAAAGGATGGAGATTCTTCTTAGTCCTCCTTTTCTTGTATGAACATTTATAAACTTTTTTTTTTTTTTTTTTAATTATCTTTGGTGGCAGGAGACAGCTTGAGCTTAAGGTGGGCTATGGCCCTTCTAATATTCTCCCTGCATAGATAGCATCACGACATCTCTGTAGTGCTTCTGAGTATTCTCCTTCCAAAGGTCATAAGCTATCTTCATGAGCTCTGGCTAAAGCTCTCTGTACAGCCAGACTGATCTTCTTCCCCGATGGCTCATCCTTCAGCACATGGAGATGACCTGCTCCTGTGCATTTAAGACTTCATTCCTGAAGAGTGTCCGTTCTTCCTGGACTCCTTTGCGCTTAAGGACTAACTCCCAAGGGACTCCACCAATCAGTCTCCTACATAGGCTAAAAGTCTGCCCTCTGGAAGTCCAAGGTGGCAGTTCTACTAACCCACCTTCTTACTTTACAAATAATTTTCGACTCTAATAATTCATTATTTTTAAGCACAATATGGTTTCCAACATTTGCATCATCCACAAGTCCTTTTCTGTTCACAAGCAAAAGGTGTAGTGGGGCACCTCCCCTAGTTGACTTGCTTACCATCTGTGTAAGGAATTTATCTCCCACACACTTCAGAAACCTCCTAGATGTTTCTTCTTTGCTGCATTATATCTCCAGCAGACAAGTATATTGAAGTACCCCATGAAAACAAGGCACAGTGATTGTGGGACTTCTAGACACTTAAAGAATAATTCATCTCTTCATCCTGGTTGGGTGGTATCTAAGATTCCCACAGCTATATCTGCCTCATTGGTCTTCCCTCTTTTTCTTACCCATAAACACTCAACATTGCTATTGCTGTTACTAACCTCTAGATAATCAAACCACTCCCTAATGGCTACCCCATCAATTCTCTGTCCTATCTTATCCCTTCTGAAGAGTTTATAGCTATGCATTGCAGCACTCCAGTCATGTCAGTCATGTGATGTTTCTTGACAATACATAAACAACTAGCATAATAAAGCACATTTAAATACAAAGTTCTTTCTATATTTAGATGTTTTAAAGAAGATAAACCTGGAAGTCTTGAAGAAATCAGTAGCAATAAGACTTAAATGTGTTCATGTGGAGAACTTGTTACATACCTTTAAGATAATTTAATTAGCTTATACATTAGTTTGTTATGAATTCAAACAGTAAAAATGAATAAATTTGTGTGTTCTATAGTTACCTGTGAGTATGTTCAATGCTTAGTAGTTTCACTTGCACTCTGGTGCTGCAGTGTCACCACAGAACAATACATGTTTTTTTTCATCAAAGCTCTCACTCTGTAATCTCTCTCACTGTAATACTGAATCTGTCCTGTTGTCAGGGAGAAATCTTAAAACGTATTGAAATCAGTCTTAAAACCTCTCTAAGTCCACTGTGATCAGGATGTGACTAATCAGATATTTTTTTGTTTGCCACTTTAGAGACCTTTTCTTTGGTTCTGTTTACACTTTTTCAACCTAACCATTTCTCTCAAAATAGAGATAGGCCATCTATGAATGCTTGAGGGAGAGCTTCGCAGCCCTGGGATAGACTAATTTCCTTCACAAATAGTTTTAAGCAAAGAGACCATTTCTGTTTGCATTCAGCATTTTAACTGATCTCTAAATACCTCACAGAGATCAACATCAAATACAAGCCTGAGATTATTTTGTTTTCTGTTCCTGGGCCTGCTGTAGTGAGGCATTTCCTCTTATCCCTCCTTGGTGGGTTTTTCCAAACACTAAATCAATAAACTTCCCTACATGTTTGTCACGTACAGTATTTATTTATTCAAAAAATTTGCTCAGCAGTGCAGGCTGAATATACATCTCAGTTCTAAGAAAGCCTCAAGAGTCAGTAGGCCATACAGTTGTAACTGTACACTTGTACATTGTATAACCTAGTATATCTAACTACAACATAAATAAAATAACACAGGAAACTCATATTGTAACTGAAGACTATTTTCAACTTCCAGCCAGTTTTTAACATAGCAAAGAGTGTACCTGTCTAAGCCATGGGCTCCCAGGTTCTCCGGGAGAATACTATGGGAGTCCATGTCAAAGGCCTTGCTGAAGTCTAGGAAGATTACATCAACAGGTTTTCCCTCATCCACTGGGCAGGTCAACTGGTCACAGGAGATGAGAATTGTCGGGCAGGAGTTGCCTTTCATGAACCCATGCTGACTGGGCCTGATCTCTTGGCTGTCCCGTATATGGTGCATGATTGCATTCACAGTGACCTGCTACATCGCTTTTCCTGATACAGAGGTCAGGCTGACAGGCCTGGAGTTCCCTGGTTCCTCCTTACAACCCTTCTTATAGATGGGCATCACATTAGCAAGTTTCCAGTCATCTGGGACCTCCACAGATGACCACGACCACTGACAGATGATGGAAAGTGGCCCAGCAATCACATCCACCAACTTCCTCAGCACTCTTGTGTGGATCCCATCTGGCCCCATGGACTTGTGACAGCCCAGGTGGAGCAGCAGATCTCTAACTCTTTGCACCTGAACTTGGGGGGAGCAGTGGGGAGGGGGGGAAGTTCTTCTGCTTCCTGTTCCAGACTTCCAGGTTGGGAGGCTGAGTACTCCAAGGGTAAGTGGTCTGGCTAGTAAAGACAGGTGTAAAAAAGGCATTGAGAATCTCACCCTTTTCCTTATCCTCAGTAGTCGTGTTCCCATATGTGTTCAGTAAAGGATGAAGATTCTCCTTGGTCCTCTTCTTGCCATTAAAATATTTATGAAAACATTTTTTGTTATCCTTAATCATAATGGCCAGGTTTAGCTAATACTGGGCTCTGGCCACCCTTATTTTTTCTCTGCATACACTGGCAACTTGCTTGTACAGTCCCCAAGTTACCTGCCCCTCCTTCCACTGGTCATAAACCTTCTTTTTCTTCCAGACACTCAGCAAAAGTTTCCTGTTCAGCCATGCTGATCTTCTTCCCTGCCAGGCCATCTTATGGAACACAGTGACAGCCTGCTCCTTTGCCTTTAATACTTCCTTCCTGAGGAGCTCAAGCCTTTCTGGACCCCTCTGCCCTTCAGGACTGAATCCCAAGGGATCCTCCCTACCAGTGTCCTGAACAGTTCAAAGTCTGCCCTCAGGAAGTCCAAGGGGGGGTTTACTGACCCCCCTCCTGACTTCTCCAAGAACAGAGTATTCTACCATGTCATGGTCACTCTGCTCAAGACAGTTACTGACCACCACATCTCCCACCAGTCTGTCTCTGTTCATGAATATCAGGTATAGTGGGGCACAGCCTCTGGCTGGCTCACTGATATGCTGAGTCAGGAAGCTGTCTTCCATGCACTCCAGGAACTTCCTAGACTGCTTCCTTGGGGCTATACTGTATTTCCAGTATATATCCTGGAAATCAAAGTCCCCTGTTAGAACAAGCACTGGCAATTGAATGACTTCTGCCAGCTGCCTGAAGAACGTCTCATCTGTCTCTTCATCCTGGTTTGGTTGTCTATAATGGACCCCTGAGTCTCATTCACAGGGACTCTAACTTATCATTCCGAACACTGAGCTCAACAACATCAAAACACTCTCTAATATAGAGAGCCACAGCACCACATCTCCTTAGTTGCCTGTCCCTTCTAAAGAGCTTGTAACCATCCATTGCAGCACTCCAGTTGTTGGAGTGGTCCCATCACATTTAAGTGATGGTAACTTGATGTATATTCTCTTATAAAAATAGATTGTATAATAAATCCTTGGAAGATCTGTGATTTTCTCTGTCACAGCTAAGAAAAAATGTTATTCACGTGGTTGTAGATATTCTCTGTGCAATTTCTGCATTGTCTCTAGGCTTAATCCTTCCATGAAAAATAAATATCTGTAAAATGCAAAAGCAGAGACTAATTAGAATGTCAAGTCTTCCTGTCTCTCTGATAGGAATTCTGTATGAACATTTTGGGATTTATAAGATGTATGCAATTTTCTTTCTTAGAATTTATTTTAAATTAATTTTATAGTTAAATACATGGGATTTGTTGATGTTATTTCTTCTACTCTAATGACAACAACAATTTCCATGAAGGACAGTGCACATTAATAAATTTGGGGGTATTTACATTTAATGGCAATTTTACTAAAGGTTTAGGAGGGGGCTACAATCTAACTTTTCTTATTACTGCCATGGTAAATTATCTTTTAAAAACTACAACGTAGGAACTGCCTACTGCCTGTTTAATTGGGTTAAGAGAAAAAAAGTATTTACAGGTTTCAATTTATAAATATTCACATGCCAAAGCTGATATGACAAAAATAATGCAAGTTCCACAGACAGCAAATAGTACCTTTCCAAATGACAGAACTCACCAAGACTTTGAAATTATTTTTCCCCCAAAATATTGCAGATGATGCATCATAGCCAAGTATTTTCCCCAGTTACAGTATTGCGAAGCTACTGAAGTTACAGTCACTAGAAATTTTACTGTGAAGCATTAATAGCTCAGTGTAAAACTGAGATTTTGGAAGAGATTTATCTCCTACTGTGTGAGAATATTTTGCAAATGGTCACTAAAAGATTTCTTCATTTTTGTCAAACACCACAATCATTTCCATTATGAGTGCCATGTTAAAATAATGTTAAAATTACAAGCAAAATTTGGTAATTGACTGGCAACTGGCTGAGTTAAATTAAGATGAACAGTTTTATTCTATGCTGTTAGCACATGGTGAGCTTCTTTTCTCTAACTTTCCTTCAGGACTATGAGCAGGTACACTTTTCACATATTCAGAAGAAAGTTAATATGGTTGCAGAAACAGGCATAGCCTATTCTGCAAATTTGAAGGTAAATTTAACAAATGAGATTCCATTTGTGCATTAACCAAATGCAAACCATTCTAGTTTCCTCTCTGCGATGCAGATCCAGTGGAGACCAAAAAGTAACTATTTTTTTCTGAAACAGAGTATTCAGAAAGGTAGAGCAGCTTCTATGACTAAAACAGGGATGAGATTCTGTGTACTTAGTTTGGTGCCTAGGCAGACTGAAACGCACAGGTGGAATACACAATAAAATAGTTCATATACCTCATTTTCCAGAAGGAATCTAGAACAAGTGACCTAAAAATCCAGTAGGAGCACAATTCACCTAACAACTCTACTTTCTTTGAAGAAGACAAAAAAAGGATTCTGAAAAAACAATGATTCACAATTGACTCTCAGATGTACATTCCCTCATTCCCTGGATCAATTTCCTTTAATCACATCACAACACCTTTTTTTTCTTAAAAAATAAAAATAAAAATAAAAAGCTTTCAATGTATGTATTAGAGATCCCTAAGGTGGCATTTAATCTTCATGAATTTTGGTAAGGGGTGTTTTACCTGTTCATTGGGATGAGAAATGTGCTGAATAGGGCCTTTCTGTTAAATGTGGTTGCAACAGATGTTGAAATACGAGGCTGACAGAGCACAGTGAGAGCTACCTTCCCATGTAATACTGTTTCCTTTTACATTTATTACAGTGCAAGTTTTGCTTTGTTCCACTGGAAAATAATGATAATAATAAAATAATCTGTAGGACTCAACATATCCACAGAGATTCAGTAGCTTAAATGAGAAGAATCTGGCAAAAAGAGCAATCATTGCATATTCTTTTACGTATGGCCTGATCATACTTGCTGAGAAACAGTAAAGACTACCTGAAGAACAGAGACAATGAAAAGAGAAAAAAAAGACATTACAAGTAGTTCCAGCTGCTGACAGTTAGTATAACAGATTGCAGGGAATGTCAAAATGCATGCAACAGGAAAATATTTCCTGCAGGCACTCTGTCAAGAAGGAAAAAATGTAGACAATAAGACAAAGTGAAAAATTAAACCACAAGAGTGTTAAATTAGGTAAGCTTAAACACATCTACATGTCATCCTCCAGGAAGGAAAAGACATTAAGGCATAACATGCATTGATCAAAATTATTGCATGCAATGTCTTACTTCAAAAAAATGAAATTTGGATTTATGCAAAAGTGTTAGCAAGAATCTGGTCCTGTACACTGAAATCCCATTTATGTTACAGGTCAAAGTCTTAGGATTTATTTGATATTCATCAGGTGAACTAGAGTGAATTTCTTAAGAGAAGAGGCCAAGCCAGACCTTTTTCTTATTTGTATCTGTATGATAAAATGAAGCTCACTTATCTCTGTCTGTTTCAAAGAGTGTTCTGAAAAAGCAGTCTATCACAGCCAGCATGAGGGTAGCAGTAGTTGAGAGCTGCACTGCAAGTCTTTGCTCCTCTGAAATATATCATGGTAATTCCAGCAAGTGTTGCAGCAGTAGTGCAGCCCAAGGGAAATCAATGAGGGCCAACCTCTTCCTTCCCAGAGTTCTGTTTTAACTCCTCCTTAATGGCTGAGTAGCAGTCAGCATAACTTGAACAAATTCTCATGATTGTCTATCCAGCTCTGTCATTACCCCTTGCTTTAGGGGCAGAATATATATGCTTCTACTTCATGAATATCCATGTAAACATTGAAGCACTTCAGCTGAGTAGAGAGATCACAAACAAATTGCAGCCAACGGGCAGGAAAGGGGTAAGTTTTTGACCATCAGCAGGGAAATTGTTGTATGAAACCGACATATTTCTTCTGGAGTTCAAGCTTTTGAGTCTTCACTCTGTGAAACAATTTGGTGGAGTAGCAATCAATGTCAAACTCCTAAGTCTTGTACCTGCTTGAATTAGTTACCAAAACTCCTGATTGTAATGGAAAACCAGTGTGTCCTTTGCTTAGGAGCCATGACGTAGAAAACATCCAATATAAGGCTTATGCACAAATCAACAGGTTTGAGATCAGTGATCAGATGAGGTTGAAACTATAGATGACTTTTCCTCTGCTGCTTTGTGTATACAGTACTGGGGTCCACCAGGAAAAAGAAAAGTTTACAAACACGTTTCTGTGTGTGAGGGAAGTTCAATAGAAAACATTTTTACAGCACCATTCTCAGTCTTTGTAGTCTGTGGTTTTATTCCAGCCCAAGATTTCATACAGTAACTTCAATAAATTTATTTTGATACTAGATAATATTAAATAGTGTTAAAATAAATAAAATATGATTTCATGAATTACTTTCCCTGAACGCAAAGCTTGTTCCTAATAACGTTAATCAGTTTGCCCTTAGGTCTTTATTGAATTTGAGTGTAAATACAGAACTTAGAAGTTTAACTTTTTGTTGTTATTGTTTCTATTCCAACAAAAGAAAAAATAATTAATTTGGAATACTAATGACAGGGCAATGATTTCCTAAATTGTTTTTCACTTTATGTTAATTGCAAAGATGCGAATGCAAATAAAGCAAACTTTTAAAGGGAACAATTTAGACTTTATTGCCATTATTTCTCTAAAACTGAATTATTTAACTTTTACTTAAGTTAAAGTAATGCTTAATGTATTGATCTAATTGATATATTAAAGCTGAGCATTACATTAAGACCACTTTCATGGCTATTATACAAACTCAACCTATGTTATTTTTTGCTATTACAGACAATTATTTACTGAAAAGTTATTGTCTAATGCAAATTATTTCTTTGTCAAAGTGGTATGATAAGGTCAATTTTGTAATTTTAGAATAATTAAAACATGAGATTCTTCACTCCTCTAGCTTAAATTAAAATAATGTCTTCCACAAATAAAGTATGGCTTACTTTTTCTGTGTGTAGATGAAGTGATAATGTTATATGGAAGGCCCAATGGAGAAAGTACTTCAAGAATTAATGATACAATTAAAACTATTGTAAATTTAGCCCTTGGCACAAAGGTTTTTGGTTAAAAGCTTTAAGCCATACTATTTTATGAAAAGTAATTAGGTCATTAAAAACAGTCTGCTTAAAAATGAAATAATGTTGCATATTAAGAAGAACTGGAAATGAGCAGATAAGGTGTGCAAGATATAACAAGTGTTTTTCACTGGTAAAGAGTTTTCAGCTATCTTAAAAAGAGTTGTAAAAGTACATGAAACCACAAATATTTTTAGGATAATACAGATGACTACAGGAAAAGACCTCCTTATATAGCCAACTTACAAACTTAATTTCCATTCTTATATTTGAATGTGCTATTTCTTCATCTTATTTAAGATTAAACCCCTGATGAGACTATTCTAACAACAAAGTCAAAGTTAATTAGTCTTAACTAACAGCCAAGTTGTAAACTACTAGAGGTCAACCCCACCCTCAGGAAAATGAGCATTAGTGAGACATTTTAAAGCACTGTCTGTTTTTATAAGCAGTGCAGGGAAAGGCTAAGCCAATAAAACATGATCATTCCATTCTATATTTTAATATTCGCTTCTAAAGGACAGAATACTCCCATGCACTTTAATGACAAAATCTTGCACCAAACTAATAACAATATGTGAGTAAAGAAAACTACTGTCACTTTGCTTTGATTTGGTCACTGAATGCAACCAGTAAACAACAGTGAAACCTGTATTAAACAGTGTTGAGAAGTTCCCACATGGCTTGGACAACAAAGAGACCCCCACAGACTAGTGTGCAGCATCCTCTTTTTTTCCCTGAAAATAAATACTTTTTTTTTTTTTTTTGAGAGAGGTGAGATAGGGAGAGAGAAGTGAATCTTTGGTTGTTATTTGGAAATGTTAGGCGTGAGCAGCTGTTGTTAATTATGACTTCATTTTCTCCTCCAGACTTCTTTGGTTGCATGCCATAACTGCATGGGGCATGGGGGTTTATGGCTTGAAACTAGCCTTGTCATTCAGTGAAGTCTAACAGAGCAAAGGGGACTTGATAAATGATAAAAATGTTCTTTGGAAAACTCCTTAGATGAGATTAGTTCCCAGTTGTTTGTTTTTAGAATCCCAATAGTCTTGAACAATTAAAAGGTAAATAAGTGAGGCTACACAATCCATGAACCATGTAGAAAATATTTAACAGTTATTGAATTACTCTTGAAAGTAACTCTTCTGCCCTTTATTTTCATGGTCTGTTTATATGCTCTGCTTAAAATGTTAAATAAATTGAGTTAATCGCATAATTAAACTCTGATTTAACTTGTATTCCTCACCTACTGAACATCACACAAATGTTTAAGTACCTTGATGAACTGGGGTCTTTAGGGTGTGACTCTAAAATGTACTGTGCAGTCTGGCCCTGAGCCAGCAAAGCTAACATGAAAAGCTTTAAGTCTCTGGAAGATAAATAACATACTCTTCAGCAAACTATGGGATTCTCCCCATTCTGCTACCCTTTTCATTTACTGCATTATTGGAAGAGAATTCAACATTTTGCTGAGCTGAATCTTGAAAACAATTAAAAATCTCATGGTAGTTTCTGTATAAAGTTAAACATGTGGTTTAAACAAGCAGAGGTGGTCCAGATAATGTAATATAGTTAAAATTCCTTTTTTTGGGGGGGTGGGAGTGGTGTAGGGTGAGGAGTGGGGGCAGTGGGGGCAGGGATTAAGAGGGTGATGATTTGTTTTATGGCTATTCTCACTACATATTTTACATTGCTGTCTTTCGGAATAAAGTAAGACTAAGTACAATAAAAGCTTCTTAACATTCAACATATTTGTTCAATTTCCATAAGTCCTACTGTTCTGTTTAATCTTCCTATTGTATTTTTCCTTTTCTAGAGAAAGTGATTACCCTTTAAATGGATATATTGAAATTAAGAACCGTGAGATGTTTTGACCCTCTGTTTATTGAAGGATGATGCTGCACATACTATGGTAAGGAAATGCATTAGGAAAATCCTTCTAATTTGCTGCAACAGGACACTTTCAGCTGGTGTTCAAATTGTGAGAATGATGGGACTCAAACTGTCCTCCATGTGAAATTTATCCTTCATCCAATCAGCAGAAACAACTAATGCACTGGAAGGTGTATTATATCCCATCTACTTCCCAATAAAGTCAGTGGTGTCCAATCAGACACCTATTGTTAGTAGAGAATCTGAAATTGATACAATCACCACATTGATCTACAGTTGTGTCTGTCATTTGCTTGCTGCTACCTCCTCCTTCCTTTCCATCATGCAGCCATTTTGGAGCAGGAGCCCCCGACACTGAGTTTCAGAACACTCTAATGATGAGATTTGTTAGCGAGATCAGGCTAAATAAAGCCAGTTTACTCAGCACAACTCCAAACAGGGGCTACTGTAATGCCATGTGGAAGGGTAGAGGGTACAATGCTGTGTGGCTCCCAGAGAAACCAAGGAAACACATACCCACTCTAAGCCAACATATACCCACTCTAAGCCCTGCTATGATATCCGGCCTGGAAGCACAGAAGACCAGCTTGATTGTTTCATTTAACACTCAATTGTCTCCGAAATATGCTGGAGAATCTCCTATTGATGGACTGTTAGTAAGTTGTCTGGCCTGGGAAAGAAAGAAAGGAAAAAAAAATGGAGAGAGAAATTTGAAATATCATCTTCTTTGTGCTCTTGCACTTGTGAGGACAGATGTGTATGGGACAGGATTTCTTTTGTTCAGTCTGATTACAAAGCTAACTACATTACCCAATAGTCAGGTTCACTCCTCATTACTAGACAAGGTGGATAGACATACACATATAACAGTGAGTGTCTACTTGAAAAATAGCATAAATTAATTTCTTTTGGTATTAATTCGAAAGTTTGCAGGCAAGGTCATTACACTGAATTAATCAATCTCAGTGTAGAATACTAAGATAAAATGTCAATCTGGAGAAAACTGCTAGAGGTTTAAGATTTTAGTGTTTATACCTGCTACCAATAGGACTTGTGGGAGTATACTGAGACCAGCTCATGTACTGAATGCATGAACCCCAAGCAAATTTGACTGTTATATAAATACACAAGTGACATTATTTCTGATCTTATCAAATGATCTAAATTGGGATCACGTTATTGTTAATTGTACCTGAATGCAAGTGCCCTAAGGAAACTCTGCTTACTGCAATATTAATAGTTCAGTAGTAAAAAATCTTGCCATTAAAAATAATTTTGTCTTAGCATAAAAACCAAATAGATCTTCCTTTTTATCCCTGAAGATGTAAATATCTTAAGATCTTAAAGATACTATTTAATTTGATCATTAACTGCTACAGACCCATAGTCTTTCAATAGGTACAAAACTCTTGTAGTTTAGAAATACTACATGTATGTTTGTTCCAGTAATATTAAATATATTAAATAATATATAAAACTGTTTAAATAATATAAATATTTAAATACAAATATGTAAATAATATAAAACATGTATTAATATAAAATTATTTTTATATTAATAATAATATTAATAAAATGAAAGATAAAAAATAAACAAACCAGAATGATGAAAGATACAGAGCGAAGGACAATCAAATACTTGTTTTCCATTTAAAGTCTATGACTTTTTTTCATTACACAACTGGATGTCACAAAGCAAAAGTTAAAACTCACAGAAATTAACATTCACAAAAAAAAAACTTTTTTTTTTTTTTTTTTGGCCTCTTTGAAACGTAGATTATGGTTAGTTAGTAGCAGTCACTCATATGAGTCACTCATATAATGGATGACTGCTACTGCTTATTTGGGTCATGTTAAATGAAGTGCTTCTACTTGATTCAAACAGATTTGTTCTAGGTTCCTGACAAACTCCTAACAGAGTTTGAAAGAAAAAAAACCATGAGTTCTTCTTTGTCCCTCCCCCACTCCACCCTTGTCTTGTAATGCATTTTGAAGAAGCTTTTGTGTTTTTTTGTTACTTTCTTCTTCTTGGATAAAAAGAAAAGAATCAGAATAAACTCTACTCAAAGACCTGATGGCTGCATAATGTGCTTAAACCATCCATCAAATGAACAAAAAACAAACAAAAATTCAGAAATCCCTGAAGGAGGAAAGACAGAAAGACAGAAAAAAGAAAAAGAAAGAGAGGGAGGGAGAGAGGGAGGGAGGGAAGAAGGAAGGAAGGAAGGAAGGAAGGAAGGAAGGAAGGAAGGAAGGAAGGAAGGAAGGAAGGAAGGAAGGAAGGAAGGAAGGAAGGAAGGAAGGAAGGAAGGAAGGAAGGAAGGAAGGAAGGAAGGAAGGAAGGAAGGAAACACAACACTATTAACCTGGAGATAAGAGAAACATCGTCTCTTTTTCCATACAAAATCTGATTCTGTCAAGGCAGCAGCCAGATTAGAGAAGATGGGAAAGTGAATTTAAATCAGATAGAAAAATCAGTGTAACAATTTTCCCCCCTTATTTGGAGTATGGCACTGACTATTAATGTTTCAGAAATATATTATTTGCCTTTTCATTGAATCACACATCATTTTGTCCCTGCATAATTTGTAACAAAAAAGAAAAAGTGTGTAGCTATTTTACTAAAACTGTGTTGTCCAAGTGAGTACCACAGGTACAAAATGTTGCCTTTTTTTTCTTCCTGTTGTTTCAACGCTACCTAATGACTGAAAACTGAATACCAAGTACAATCATGAGCACTTAGGGCCCAATTCATAAAAAATGCTGCAAGCTATTTATGCACAAATGTTGCTATTTTCATATGGAAACAAGCTACATAAAGAATTCCCCTTTGTGATTCACCAGCCCTCTTTATGTTAACATATTTTTCCTCAGTGGTGTACATGAACACTGTACAATTCTGCCAAGGGGACAAGGGCAAAAGCAAAAGCATTTTTAGTGTTTCTTACAGAAAAACCTTAACAAGCTTGATGTCTCTCTTCCATCCCACTCCCACTCCACCCCTCAGGAACCAGAACAACTCTGCCTCTTGTAGGTAATTGTCATTTCTGGAAGAGTATATGCCTTTTCCTGTTGGTGAATTTTATCAGTATCAGTTATGCTGGAAAATAAATAAATAAATAAATATATGTATATATATTCTTAAAGACAACACTAACATAATATTTGAATATTCATCATCTGATGGTGCATTTTTAATCTGACTTGTTCAAGTACTGTTTCCTCAGAAATTAAGCTGGTTTTATTTGAGAAATTGGTGTCTAGCTGACTGTCTAAAATGGTATTGGGTACATTATGGTATTAGGCTTTAACTGTTTTTGTCAGGGGAACACTCCTACTGTAGAAATAGACCCCTTAAAAAGCAGCAAAACAATGATGAAAGATCTTAGCCTAAATGAATGGGAACTATACAACATCAAGTAGTTGTTTCTGGCAAAGTACCTTTGTTGTATTCTTACAAATATATTTTCCCTCTCAAAATGATATTGCTGCACATTGCACAAAACAACTCTAGGAAAATATATAAATAGATGAAATAAAAGGGTTTGTGAGCACAACCTTCTATCTGATAAATTAATGAAACATATGCTTTAAGGAGACAAAAACATATGATGTTACCTAAATCAAAAGCTTGAGGAACTGTAATATTTCCCATTGGCAACCTTTTAGTAATGGCTTGCATATCTGAAGTATATTATAGATAAAATAATGAGGGCAGAGAAAAGCATTAGGCACAAAATGAAGTAGGACAGGCTTCTACAGAAGACTCTAAAATATTTTTTGGTCAGTGTGCTGTTTCAAAAGGTGGTGGTCCTGTGACAAAAAAATATTGATTAATTTTGTGCTTTATTTCTCTGTCATGAACTGAATATCCATGCAAGCATTGCATTAACAGCTAATGCTGTTTTCTCTCCTAATGGGAAGAACTCACAGAAACCGTAATTCTGTTTGGTGAGCTCAGTGGTGAAGCCAGTGTAAACAGAAAATTAAACTAGAGAGGAGGGGTATGGAGAAGGTAACCAGCATGACCTGTGAAGAAGTGATGCAAAGGGCTGTTTAATAAGGAGCATGGAGGAACACGATAGGATGGGATCATAAAATCAGTGACGTGGGTCTTGAGTGGAGTCACCTCCAGCACTTGTAATGTATCCTGGAAATGCCTACATAGGAGCATTATGGACAAATCCCCATACACTTTCTATGACTGCAACATTCTGGGGTGCCCCTCTTAAGTGCCTGTTATGCCAATAATAAATAAGGTGAGTTAGAGACATGTACACACTTCCAGAGATGTGATCTAATTGGGATCACAGACACCTGGTGGGATGGTTCCCAAGACTGGAATCTTGGAATGGAAGAATACAGGCTTTTTAGTAAGGACTGGCTAGGGTGATGAGGAAGGTGCGTTACTTTCTATGTCAATGAGCAACATTGGTACATGGAGCTCTTTCTGGTGGGGAATGTGAAGGTCAAATGCAGTCTTGGCTAAAGTGACTGTGAAAAAGTATGGTTTTGGATCCAGAGGTCAGTGATGAGGGCACACAGCAGGCTCAGAACCCTGGATTTCAGGAGAGCAGACTTTGTCCTTTTCAAGGATCTGCTTAGTAAAATGCAATGGGATAAAACCCTAGAGGGAAGAGAGGCCCAAGAAAGATGGTTAATATTGAATGAAAATCTCCAAGCTTAGGATACATCCCCAAAAAAGAGGAAATCAGCCAAAAATGTCAGGAGGCCTCCACAGATGATCAAGTTGCTTCTGGCCTAACTCAAACACAAAAAAAGTGGGAGCCTACAGAGGGTGGGAGCAAGGACAGGTAACCTGGCAAGAATGTAGAGACATTGTCTGAGTAGCTAAGGAGCTAGTTAGAAAAGCTAAAGTCTTATTAGAATTGAATCTAGCCGAGTATCAAGTGCAACATGAAAGGCTTCTACAGCTACCTCAGTGACAAATGGAAGACAAGTAAAATGCGAGCCCTCTCCTGAGGAGGACTGAGAACACTGTCCCATGGTTACATGGGACAGTGAAAAGGCTGAAGTAGAACCATAAAATCATAGAATCATGGAGTGCCTTGTGTTAGAAGGCACTTTAAAGATTGTCTAGTTCCAATCCCCATGCCAGGGGGGGAGAAGCCACTAGATCAGGTTACTCAGGGCCTCATCTATCCTGGTCTTGAACACGTCCAGGAAGGGGCATCCACAACATCTCTGGGCAACCAGTTTCAGTGCCTTGCTACCCTTACAGTGAAGAATTTCCTCCTAACCTCTAACCTAAATCTTCCCTCTTTCACTTTAAAACCATTCCCCCTTGTCTTATCATTATCTGACCGAGCAAAGAGTTGTTCTCCATCTTTTTTTTATAAGTCTCTTTTAAGTATTGAAAAGCCGCAGTGAGGTCACTCCAGAGCTTTCTCTTCACCTGAACATCCCCAGCTCTCTCAGACTGTCTTCAAAGGACAGGTGCTCCAGCCCCTTGATTCTCTGGACCTCCTGGTACAGCCCCAGTTTCTTCTCATGCTGGGGGCCCCAAACCTGGATGCAGCACTCCAGGCACTCCAGGTGGGGACTCAGAAGGCCAGAGAAGAGGGGGAAGGTCACCTCCCTCAACCTGCTGGCCGTGTCTCTGTTGATGGAGCTCAGGATGCAGCTGTCCTTCTGGGCTGCAGGCAGGCACTGCTGGTACATGTAAAGCTTTTCATCCACCAAAACCAAGTTCTTCTCTGCAGGGCTGCTCTCAGTGGGTTCTTCTCCCAGTCTGACATTACTCTGACCCAGGTGCAGTACTTTGCACTTGGACTTGCTGAACCTCATTAGGTTCACATGGGCCCACTTCTCAAGCTTGTCTGGGTCCCTTTGAATGGTATCTTTTCCTTTTATTGTATCAACTGCACCACTCAGCTTGGTGTCATCTGCAACCTTGCTGAAGGTGCACTCAATCCCATTGTCTATGTTGTTGATAAAGATATTAAACAGTACAAGTACCAAGACAGACCCCTGAGGAACACCACTCATCACCAGACTCCACCTAGACACAGAGACACTGACCGCCACTCTCTGGGTGCAACCTTTAAGTCAACTCCTTAGAAAGGTCCACCTTTGCTCCATATCTCTCCAATTTGGAGACCAGGATGTCATGTGGAAACATGTCAAAAGTCTTGCAGAATTCCAGGTAGATGACATTGGTTGGTCTTCCCTTGCCAACTGGTGCAGTCGGTCCATTGTAGAAGGCCACCAGATTGGTCAGGTATGATTTACCCTTGGTGAAGCCATACTGTCTGTCTCAGATCACCTCTTGGTCTTGCATGGGCCTTGACATTGCTTCCAGGAGGATCTTTTCCATGATCTTTCCAGGCAAAGAGGTGAATCTCACTAGTCTGTTATTCCTCAGGTCCTCCTTTCTACCCTTTTTAAAAAAGGGAGTGATGTTTCCCTTTTTCCAGTTACCAGGGACCTTGCCTGATGGCCAGGACTTTTCAAAAATGATGGGGAGAGTCTTGTCAACTACTGCATGTCATCAGACCCCATGGAGTTGTACTTGTTTTGTTTCATCAGGTGGTCTTGAACATGCTCTTTGCTTACAGTGGGAGGGACTTTGCTCCGCCAACCTTCTATCTATGGTTCAGGGAAAAAAGAGACCTGTGAAGCCAGACTAGCAGTGAAGTCGGAGGGAAAGGAGTTGCTGAGTAACTATGTCTGTCATTACCAGTTCTCTCATCTCATTTATCAAAGGGGGTACACTCTCCTTGGTCTTTCTTTTCTGAGCAATGTACCTATAGAATCCCTTCTTGTTACTTTTTTCTATCCCTTGCCAAGCTCAGTTCTATCTGTGCCTCAGCTTTCTTGATCCCATCCGAGCACATCTGAACAACATCCATATACTCTCTCTAGGCCATAAGTCCCTACCTCCACTTCTTGTGCATTTTCTTCTTGCACCTCAGTTTGACCAGCAGGTTCTAAAGAGTGGCTGGAAAGCTGCAGGTCGAAAGGAACCTAGGGGTACTGGTCAATAGGTGGCAGATTCTGAACCAACAGAGTGCTCAGTTGGCTAAAAAGGCTAACAGCATCCTGGCTTGTATGAGAAATAGTGTAATCATCAGGAATAGCAATTGTCCCTCTGTATTTGGCATTGATGAGGCTACATATTTTGTCCTAAAATACTGTATTCATTTTTGGGCCCCTCACTATAAGAAGGACATTAAGGTGCTGGAGTGTGTCCAAAGAAGGGCAACAAAGATGATGAAAGGTCTAGAAAACAAGTCTAGAGGAGTGGCTGAGGGTGCTGGGGTTGTTTAGCCTAGAGAAAAGGAGACTCAGGGAATAAACACTGAATTATTGCTCTCTATGGCTACCTCCAAGGAGGTTGGGGTGTGGGAGGTGTCACTTCTCACAAGCAAATAGCAATAGGATGAGGAAATGGACTCAAGTTGTGCCAGTGGAGGTTTAGGTTGGATGCTAGGAAAAAAATTGTTTACTGAAAGGGCTTTTAGGCATTGGGATGGGCTGCCCAGGGAAGTAGACAAATCACTATGCCTGGAGATATTCAAAAGACATGTAGATCTGTTGTTCAGGGATATAATTTAGTGATAGACTTGGCAGTACTAGGTTATAATTTGGATTTGATGATCTTAGAGGTCTTTTCCAAACCAAATGATACAACGATTCTAATCTTGTTATCAAGTTTCTATGTAGGTAGAGAAAAATTATCACCAATTTTAAAAAAGGTGTAGAATGTTGTGGCTCAAATAAGCTGAAATCAAGTGTTTGACCTGTCTTTCCCAGGACCCTTGAAAATTAAAAATAGTGATAGCTGCCACATGTATAGCCTTGCACCACTATCTCTTGTCTCTAGATAAACCCCCTGTCTCTAACCTTCAGGACCTCACCTATGAAAATCAGAATTTAATTTCTTCCAATTTTTAGAGAAGGATCTGTGTATAACAGTTCACTTATTCCAGGTGTTTCTTTGTTTACCTACTCTACTCCTCTCTCAAAATGCTGCTTCAGTGTTACAGAATGGACAATAAACTCCTTTAAACCAAATGAACAAAAAGTTATTCATAAAATTAGATTTAGCATGAATTTTGATCCACAAAATTTTGAGACAAATGGAAAGCCTGTGCAGAGATTACTAAGAGTCGTCAGTGTGTTGTGGTTTAACTTGGCAGGCAGTTAACCACAGAGGCATTCACTCACTTCCTCTTTTTGGGTTAGGGGACAGACCTGGAAAAAAGTAAACTCACGGGTTGGACAGAACTGGAAAAAGGTAAACTCATGGGTTGAGATAAAGACAGTTTAATAGCTTGAAAAGAGAAGGGAAATTATTATTATTAATAATAATTATTATATATATACACACACAATGAAACAGAATATACA
This sequence comes from Anas acuta, assembly GCF_963932015.1. NCBI lineage: Eukaryota > Metazoa > Chordata > Aves > Anseriformes > Anatidae > Anas > Anas acuta. Next base: position 12,421,154 of record NC_089017.1, read on the forward strand.
AAACAACTGATACACAGTACAATTGCTTGCCACCCACCAACTGATTCCCAGACAGTTCCTGAATAGCAGCAGCTCCTCATCCCCGTTGTGTTGTTCAGCATGAAGCCATATGGTATGGAATATCACTTTTGCCACTTTGGGTCAGCTGTCCTGGTCTGTCCCTTCTCAACTACTTGTGCACCACAAGCTTCCTAACTGGGAGGGCAGTATGAGAAGCTGAAAAATCCTTGACTTAGTGTAAGCACTGTTCAACAACAAATAAAATATCAGTGTGTTATCAGCATTATTTTTCCACTAAATCCATACCAGCCACCAGGAAGAAAATTAACCCTATCTCAGCTGTAACAAGGACAAGTGTAAGGACTAAGGAGTGTCCAATTAGTTTAACAGAAGATAGGCTCAAATTATTATTATTATTATTATTATTATTATTATTATTATTATTATTATTATTATTATTATTATTATTATTATTATTACTACTACTACTACTACTACTACTACTACTACTACTACTACTACTGTTATTTTTTTTACTAAAAGTCTATGTGGTCCTATGGAACATAGGAGGACTGGTGGACGAACAATAGAAGACTAAGCTGAGTATTTGTAAATGCATGAACTTGACTCTATCCCTAACCGACTTGTGTTTGAAAAATGCTCAGGCAAAATTTCATGTATATTCTCACTCTTAAATTCTTGCCTAGGTATCCTTATGAAAAGCCTACCACCTTAAGTGGTTCTTTAGATTGAAAATAAACACTGTTCTCATGGTTTATAACATCTTTATAGTTAAAAATACATGTTTGCCTTTGTAGGGAGAAATCTCTTGCAGCCAAAGCTCAATTAGAATTGAAGATGGCCAGTATTATGTGAGACAATAACAAAGTATTTAAAAAAAAAAAATATGTTAACCAAAAGAGGACCAGAGAAAACATGGTCTATTACTTGATGAGGATGGTCATCTCACAAACAAGGACACAGACAAAGCAAAAACATTTAATGTTTTCTTCACCTCTTTCTTCAACACCCCTGCTGGGCCATAGGACCCAGCATACCCTGAGTTGGAGGATTGAGACAGTGGAAATGATAAATTGCCAAACAACAGCCAAACAACCTCAGGGTTGTGTTGGAATTGCTGCTCCAACTGGATGCATATATATCTATTGGGCCTGATGGGATTCATCTCAGGGTATACAGAGAACAAGTACAAGAAACACATGGAGTACATGGAGTGTCTCCAGAGAAGGACTATGAAGCTGGTGAAGGGCCTGGAATGCAAGTCCTATGAGGAGCAGCTAAGGGAACTGGGGTTGTTTAGTCTGGAGAAGAGGAGGCTCAGGGGAGACCTTTTTACTCTCTACAAATACCTGAAAGGAAGTTGTGGGGAGCTGGGGGTCAGCCTCTTCCCACATGTAACTGCTGATAGGACTAGAGGGAATAGCCTCAAGTTGCACCAGGGGAGGTTTAGGTTGGAATTTAGGAGAAGTTTCTTCTCAGAGAATAGTGAGGCATTGGAATGGGTTGTCCAGCGAAGTGGTCACCGTCCCTGGGGATGTTTAAGGAGATGTTGGACTAGGTGCTTGGGGACATGGTTTTCTGGATTTCTTACAGCCTGGTGTGTAGTTTTCCACCAGACATCTGGGTGGCTAAAGTCCCCCATAAGGACGAGAGTGTATGAGCATGATGCTTCCTGTAGTTGAAGCAAGAAGGCCTCATGATCAGGAGGCCTGTAGTAGACCCCAGCTACCAGGTGTCCTTCATTGGTGTGATCCTTAACTTTCAACCATAAGCTCTCAGACTGTCCATGTCTGTTTCTCAGAGGCATCTCTTCACAGTCAATCCATTTCCTAACATAGAGGGCAACACCCCCTCCTTTTTTCCCTGTCTCTTCTGAGGAGCTTGTAGCCCTCTGTTCTAGTGTTCCAGTTGTGTGATCCATCCCACCATATTTCTGTGATAGCAGAATAGAGATACTGAATGCCTGCTTTGGCTCAGACTTTACCAGCAAAATAGGCCTTCGGAACCCCCCCAACTCCCCCCCCCCCCCAAAAAAAAAAAAGAGATTCTTAGAAATTTCTTTTGGTGTTTTGCCTATAATGCTACTCAGCCTGATTTACTGGCATTGAACAAGAATAAAAGCAGCAAAAAGCAGCAAAACCAGACTTAATAAGGCTACATTTAAGAAACAAACTATCTCATAACCCTGTAATTTGTTTTTCTTCTGTGTTTGAGACAACGTTGCAATGTTGCAGAAAAACAAGTAAGTTAGTAACTCACTGCCTTTCTCATTCAATGGAGCATGAATGCAGCTTGCAGAATCACTGCATTTGTTATACAGTAAATCACAGAATCACAGAATCACAGAATTTCTAGGTTGGAAGAGACCTCAAGATCATCGAGTCCAACCTCTGACCTAAGGCTAACAGTCCCCACTAAACCATATCCCTACGCTCTACATCTAAACGTCTTTTAAAGACTTCCAGGGATGGTGACTCCACCACCTCCCTGGGCAGCCTGTTCCAGTGCCTAACAACCCTTTCGGTAAAGAAGTTCTTCCTAACATCTAACCTAAAACTCCCCTGGCGCAACATAAGCCCATTCCCCCTTGTCCTGTCACCAGGCACGTGGGAGAACAGGCCAACCCCCACCTCACTACAGCCTCCTTTGAGGTATCTGTAGAGAGCAATAAGGTCGCCCCTGAGCCTCCTCTTCTCCAGGCTGAACAAGCCCAGCTCCTTCAGCTGCTCCTCTTAGGACTTGTTCTCCATGACTGCAGCTCAAGTTGAAAGCCAGGAACTGCATGGTGAAGCAGGGCCCCTTGAGTAGCATATGTCCTGCACAGTAGCAGCATCCTCCTTCTGCTCCAAGTACCACATGCAGCTGAAAAATTAACTGGGAGAACTGTGGCACAGTGTGTGAGGGAAGCTGGGATTCTGCACCACACATTGTGAAGGTGGAACCCCAAATGTCATGATTTATTTCACCGTCTTCTGGTTGGATCAATAATTGTCATACAAGATATCATGCAAGAGCTGTTCAGAGAGCCCTGGGGTCATGGCTTCAAAAGTTATTTCCATTTACAGAGATAGATATTGGAGAGTGGAAGCTTTGCTACTGCTGTGTTTTGTTCCTGAATGGAAAGTGGTATATGATACTAGCCACTCATTGCTCAGATGTTGGGACTAGAATGTCCCAACAGTAAATAATGCTCTTCTTTTCAAGTATTCAGTAAGTAATATAAATTTCATTAAGCAACAGAAACTTTCTCCTGCCACCAGCCTGTCTAGAGCGGTATTGTCCTTGTACTGCTCCCAAAATACTCAGCATTGTGGAACAGAGTGAAAGACAGCTGAATGCTCTTCTCTGGACTTCATTCTTCCTCTAGAGAGTAGATAACTGGCCAGACAAAGCATTTGCTTTCAGATAGTCCTGCTACTCTTCCAACCTATCTTGCTATGGAGTTTTCACCAGTTAATTGTTTTCTTTTAAGAGCATAAATTAATAATGTACAGGAAAGATTACCTGTTCATCCTCCGTTTTCTGACTTATACCAAAAGCCAAATACTGACTAAATTGCCAAGATAGACCTAGCAGCTCCTTTTCTAAATTAAAAATTGAAGTTGAACAAGCAAAAAGAACATTTCACCTGCCACTAAAATTACCTTACTCTTCCAAGCACAGACCCAAGCCTATGAACTTATCAGCTATGGAATTCATCACAGTGCTTATTCTAGGAATTTTGTCTTTTTGTTTCTTTGTTTGTTGTTTGTTTTGTTTTGGTGTGTGAAGATAATATGAAAAAGTGTTATATAATTAGTTAATGCAAAATAGTGATTAATCACACTTCTCTGGGTATACCTGGTAGAAGGAAAAGGGAGAAATTTCCAGGACAGGGGGTGGGATCACAGTGAAAGACATGGGGAAAAGTGATTTCTTATAGAAGTAAAATCAAAGCCAAGCTTTGGAAGTGAATATAAGAAAAACATGTATATGCATATGTATATGTATATGTACATGTACATGTGTATGTACATGTATATGTATATGTATACACAACTATATTTACTTTATGTGTAATATATATACACTCATATACTCATATGATTTAGCAACATAGAACATCACTCAAAGTTACTTAATTGCAACAATAGTGAAGGCAAGTGCTTACTTCTTAATAGAGATGGAATTTAGCAATTATTTTCAATTCAATTCAAACCCTCAATAATAATCTGCACACTTAATAAACATGACATTTTTGGTGCTTCAGATGTCACCTTATTTTAGTGTTTTTTCTAATAAAATTTTCATTCAAAAAGTCAGAGCCTTCCTGGCATGAGCCCGAGTAGTCTGTATAGGTGAACTACTTGATAAGTGAAAACCAGACTAGTTCATCAGGCTGTGGAGGTTAACAGTTTCTTCTCTTCTCGTAGGCTAGTCAAAGTAAAGTTCCTTGTAGGCCTATTCTAGCATGTACTCACTTTAATACCTTTTCTCCATGACCTGGAGGAGAAAAGAAAGTTCACTCTGAGCAAATCTGTGAGCTAGGGTGAGCCTGGGGGTGCAGTCGATATAGTAAAGGTAGGGCTGCCACTCAGGCGGTTTTCAACATTTCTGAAAAATGCAGTCTGAATGAAAACAGCTGCATTTATATTGGTTTTGTTCATGTCTTCTACAGATTACAGTGCAGTAATACCAAAAAAGTTTTTGAGCTTTATATATAATTTTTAATTAAATTGCCACACACACCACTTTTTTTTTTTTTTTTTTTTAACAATGACTACTTGTGTCATATATAAAAATAACAAATATTTCTTTGAAATAAACAGTTTTCTACAAAGGTAAATTTCCTCAGGCTAACTCTGTTGCTTGCTATCCTGAAGCAGATTGTTTCAAATAATTAAATAGATTTCAAATAGTTTCTTGAATATATGTGTGTCTTCCTCTCACCTTTACACACTTCCTTCCCCCTTGATTTTGTTTCAGAGAGGTCTTTCTAGCAGCATTCTTATAAACCCAGACTGTTTATGTGTGATTGTAGGTGGTATCTCATGATGTTCTTTTTTAGAAGTCTGCAAGAAGACTGCATTTTGTTCTCATATATTGAAATGTTCTTTCATTAAGTGTGACTATGACACTTATTTCTATAGTTACTATAATTAATATACATGAATAAAATCACTTCTACACCTTTTGGTTTTGCTCATTTGGCAGGAGAAGAGCAATGAGTGAAAGGAAAAAGTGAAATCCATAAGGCTTTGTTTACTTTTTCTTCTGGTCTTGAGAAGAATTTGCCTGAATAATCAGTATTAAATGGAGATCCCCACTGAACTGGACATTTATCCAATGCATTTACAATATCACAGAATCACAGAATCACAGAATTGAAGGGGTTGGAAGGGACCTTGAAAGATCATTGGGTTCAACCCTCCTGCCAAAACAGGTTCCTTAGAGCAGGCTGCACAGGTAGATAGAGCAGGCTGCCCAGGTAGATCAGTTCTGTGATTCTGTGATTTCAATTTGACAAGAGAAAGAGTCCTGTGTTGGTATTAAATGTTGTATACCAAGTGATTCTGCCCTATCTGACATAGCAGGCTGTTTTGAAGCTAATCAATATATATATATATATTGTATATATCATATAATTTATAATTGATCACTAATGTTTAGCTTCTATTACAGTGTTTTCATAATTGTGCTCTGTAAGTACATACAAAGATACACTGTTGGCTTCAAAGAGCAAATTAATTGAAATCAAACAAAGTATGAATGTAATTAACTGCAAACTTGAAACACAGACAGTTGATGGGGATTATTAGCTTTTGTGTACTGAAAATTTACACTGCTGGTTTTAGTAGAGTGAGAAGCTCTTGGAGAATATCTCCACCCTCTCATCACCAAATGGTATCTAGAAAAAAGACTGGGGATATACATTTATGAAATGCAACAGGAGAGGGAAAAAACACAGAAATAGAATTATTAGCCACTTAGCGGATAGAACATGACTGGAAGTCTGAGACTATTTTGTATAACTGAATTAGGAGAAATAGGAAAGTTTTGTTTTGTTTTTCCTCATTGATATTTACATCATGAAACAACGGAAATCTACTACTTAGCTGATGTAGATTCCTTTGCATGTGACAGGTAAAACTGAGCCTCTGATTTATATCTGCATTACTATCTATATCTCATAGGTGAACAGAAATATTTTAAAGCATATATTGAGTTTCACAAAAAAATGTTAAGACTCCAAAATATTCATAGTGCGTTTCACCCACCCAAAACATCTTTGATGTCTGTTACTGCAAGTCACAAGATCAGGACAGTGAAACCATGCACTGAAACAATTTTACAAGGGTCTTTTGAACACCTATATGCTAAAATTTTGCCACCTTCATGCAGTGTTCATGCAGAAATAGTGGGTTTTCTCCAATCCAGTTAAACATCTACCCAGGATCACACAGCTGCCTTCATAAATTATTTCATGAGAACATACTTCCCCACTAATAATAATTATTGAGGTGATAAGAGGTTAATAAGAAATGTGGGTTGTATACTTCTATCAGTACTCATGGTGGAACTCACACTGAAGTAATCTATCAAATTCAATTTCATTCTGTTCTTCAAACTGCAGAATAAATAGAGAGCATATTGCAATTATTTACAGATAATTCTTTTCCGTAGGTAAGATAATTTTAATTGAGATACTCATTACTAAAATGCCAATTAACCTTGATTTTCCATCCTTTATTATTATTTAAACTAAACACAAAATAACTTTGATGCAGATGTAGAACTATAAAACATTTAATGAGGTAAATTGCTTATGTAGCTCTAGTTTAATTAGTTCAGTCATTTCCTGTCACGTCTAATTACCTAACTAAATTCTCTACATTTGGCAAATATCACATTTAGTATGAACTTTTCTTTCATGGCAATTAGCTCAATATTCAATGACCTTATTTGTGTACACTTATGACTCATTTTATGTTTTGTAAACACTTATTTTGATTCTTATTTCTCTATACAAGCTGCATCAGTTTCAATATCCTTTATCAATTCAAGATGTAATTTCAGTAATTCACTTGAAATGTATGGAATGTGTTGATAATGACATAATAATGTTTGATAATGAATTATCAAAGTGGCTGTGCACTTGCATTTCCACTTCTTTTTCTAACATTTCACACTTATATCTATTCAGTGATCCAATGAAATACCATTATCCCCTATCTAGGTAAGAAAATCTGGAATCATGTCAGCAGAAAATTTCTCCTGGAAGGAGGAACAGTAAGATAATTGTTTCAGAGCAGTGCTTAAACAGAGCCAAGGTTATATCAGCTTCTCATGCTGCCCTGACAGCAAGGAGGCTTGGAGTGAATGAGGAGCTGTGAGGGAACACAGCCAGAACAGCTAACCCCAACAGACCAAAGGGATATTCCACAATTTAGGGCTTCATGTACAGCAGTACAGCTTGGAAGGAGTAGGCTGGGGTGTCACTGTTGCTTGGGGATTGTCTTCATCAGTTACTGTTTGTGAACAATTGTGTTGTGCACCACTTGGCTATTTTTTTTTTCCTTTTCTTATTAAGCTGTCCTTATCTCAACCAATAAGTTTTCACACATTTACTTTTTTTTTTTTTTTTTTTTTTGTCCCCCCCCAGTGGAAGACAGTGAACAAATAACTGTGTGGTGCTTAGCCACCTGCCAGGTTAAACAGCAAAAATGCCCATGTGCCCATGTGCATTCTTCATTTATAAAAATTTGTTAATAGTTCTTACATTGTAGCTGTTTTGTTGCAAAATTCTACTCATTTCAATTAAATATATTTTAAAAACATCTAGCTTTAATGTAATTGTAATAATTGATCATAAAGTAAATAAAATTTGGTTAATCATCAGAAGCATTATAAACAGTGTCATAGGGTCAGTCACCTGTACCCTCTGTCACTGGGAAACAGAAACTTATTCAGTCTCCTTCAGTAATCTGGTCAGTCAAGCCCAAATCAAATTTATTGTATACAGCACATTCCCCAGTTGTTTAAAACATAAATGACTAGCCAGTGTTCTAGGAGCCTACGTTGTTTTATGAATTATCTGAGGCAGATATATT
>NC_089017.1:12434264-12531764 GCF_963932015.1 Anas acuta
ACGTGAAGGTTATTAGTTGTCCTTAATTTAAGAGATTTAAGTCTGCCTGTAGTGTGGACTGGATATAGTTCTGGTGAGAGAGTTTGGAAGTTTTTAAATCTCCTTTCCTCCTTTCCATCAACATCAATCAATGAAATGAATACTCCCAAGTCCTGCAACATGGACAGGCCTACACACTCAGAGCCTAAAACTGTCCCTGAAAATTTGAGTATTCTAGCCCTATTGATGAAGAACAGATCTTGCAGCAATCCAACTCTATGTGGGTTTGGCTTGATTCTAGTTATGCATTAAATTAAAAACAGAAAATATTAATAGGAAACTAAATGAGTAAAATTCAACACTCACCATTGTTTTAATAGAAATGCTACTGTTGTTTTAATTGATTTGCTTGGTCACAGAAACGCTAATCAAATCACCAAACATTAAGGAAAACAAGCAAGATAATTACGCTAGAATATTATCACCAATGAAGTAAACAGAGTTGAACGTATTTAACAAAGCTAAGAATTTTTAAAATTATTTTTGTAGTGTCAGAAGAATATTCGAAAATATAGACTGAAGATACTAGAGCAACAAACTGATCAATTCCTGAATTCAGGTTTTACATTCACTCTGTCAGGAAGGCATCTTGCCAAAGTAGTATCATCTTGATTTCTGAGCAAACAAGTTTGAAAAGCTCCTGATGGCATCAGTCTTTTGGCTGCCAAATCACACACAGCTTTGTTAAACTTCACCCACTTGTTTTTCAAAAGGAAGAATGTATGTTCCTAATTTTATTCTTTTGGCTTTCATACATGAAAATGTTAAACAGGAAATGTGAGGTGTTGGAGAGGGTTTGTTTACTTGTTTTAATTTTTGATTAAAGATGAATCAAAGCTTGAGGGAAAAAAAGAAAAAAAAAAAAAACAACTTTTTTTTTTTTTTTTTTGGTAGAACTGCACAGGACAGTATTGGACCAAGCCACTTGTTTATAGGGCAGAAAGAGAATGGTCTGATTTCCATCATTAATAAAATTATTTGTATGGTCAAAGAGATGTACTGTGCATTCCTGTGGAGAAGTCCCTACACACAGTCCTTTCTGCCTTTTAATTATTCAGACATGGTTTTGCAAGTAGAATGTAGGAAACCTATCAGAGAAATGAGGCATGCCAATCAACATTAGGGGACCCATCCATCTCTCTGCTGGAGGTGTGAGAATAATAAGACAGAAGTCTTCAACATTTCTGAGCTGCATGGGACTGACACAGGATATCTTTGGTATTGCTGATACACAACCTGGGGGTCATGACCCCACAGTGGATAGTGAGACTACTCTCTGGGGAACGCAAAAGTTTCCTTTCAGAAACTGAGCGTCTATTTAAATCTTTTTATAGACTTTCTGACTAAAAGATAAGCTCCAGGAACTGTTTCCCTCACTATTGCATGTATGAAAACAGACTACGGCCAGATCCTGAGACAGAAAAAAGAAATGTTGTTCCTTCAACTCTTCCTAGCAATTTGCTTTTGTGAGAAGTCCCTGGTAAACCAAGGAACACAAATATTCTGCATAATCAGAGCTTGCCTTCAAAAAACCAAAGGTTTCTCCTGGCCCTCCATTCACCTGTTGATGTGGTAAGAGAGTACCATGTCAAGGTGTGCCAACACAATTTTATTTTCTGCATAGAATGACAAAATCTTTGAGATGGAGAAAGCCTCAGACTTTAAGTCATGCTGACAACAATAGGATCTCCATCACCGTGGTACTTCTTAGTACTACGTTCATAATAATAGGAAAGCATTCTGGACTCCTAGGGAGCTTGTCAGCTCTCCAAGAGTTTCTGATGTGCAAAAAATCAAGACTGAATGAAATAATGTTAGCTGACATGGGAATATTGTGATGTATTACTGTATCATATTTAGAAACTAAGAATTGAATGTTTAAATAATCAAATTTTAATTTTACTATAATCAAAATTTTTACTAATAATCAAATTTTACTTTTGCATAATGTATTTTTCTTAATTCTTTTCATGTTAATCTAGATATATATAATATATATCATTCACAACTGATTTTCTTTTGCAGATAGTTACACTTTCTCATTGAATATAGGAGGATAAAATATTTTTTTTTATGCGAAACTTTTTTTTTTTAATCTTCTAGACACTAAATTTCAATGCAATATGACTTAACTAACTTTAACATTATATTGCTTTATGATCTAACTGTTAAAATGTTCAGAAATGTTACTTTAATGTCCTGATGACATTTGGGTGTTCCTTGGAAATGTAAATGAGTAGTGTTTAGTGATCTCAGTTCAGTTCCTAGTAAATGTCCACATCACAAAACCACTATACTTAATTTTGCATGATTGATAGTCTCTGCTTAACTGAAACCTAAGGCTGAGCCAGCCTGGGGACTTTACTACCTCCCATTGTAGTAAGGGTGGTCCAGCCAGGTCAAAGTCGAGGTCAATAGTAGGACAGAGAAGGCACTAATTTTGCTTTGAAACAGACTGCTCTTCATGAAACAAAGAACTTCACTTTCAAGCACTGTTTCATGACCAGATTTAATCTGTCTAGGAATGAAAATTCTTCTGATAAATATTATCTCCTTCACATGGAGATAAGTAATATTTTAGCATTTCAGCATTAAATGATCACTGTTTTTATTTGGAACATGTTTTTTTTTTTTTTTTTTTTAACTAATTCTGAATTATGCTGGTTAATGTAAGTCACACTTTTGTACATTCTTTTTGTCAGTGCTTAAACAAACAAACAGACAAACAAATAAATAAAACTTAACCTTTATTTAATTTTTTCCTCAGAACAACCAGGAGTTTCCTCCGCCTGCTTGAAACAGCAAGTGACTACATGAAGATTTTGAAGTCTTACAATAGTTAAGAAAGGTGGGCACAATCAGACTTAAAGTATATTTTTATGTACTACTTAAGTGTACTTAGTACTGCACCTCTGATCAATTCTGGATATTATACAGAAGTGCATTAGCAACAGGCTATAATCTGAAAGAGCATTACCAGCAAAAATGGGGCACCCTGAGAAATCCAAAAGGAGGGTAATTCAGTGGATTGGGTTTGCTTGTTTTGTTTCTAATTACAAGACATTTCTCCAAGGTTAAAGTAAAGTAGGATCCAATAGCACTATGAAGCTATGAATCACAACCAGAGTTATTCATACTAGCCAGGTCCAAATTCAGCAATGAATGTAAATCCATAAGAAGAATTAAACCAAAGTTGTACTCAAGATTGTACTCAATGTTGAGTGGTAGTAGGTGCCAGCTAATGCTAATCATGCTTTTAACTTTTTCTTTCTTCAATCAGGGAAATCCATGATTTATACTAAAGTTTAGGAATAATCAGTATTCTAGCCCTTCACTTTTATTATGTATATGACTGCAATATAAGTCTACTTTTCTTAATTTCACTGTAGCATTTTTAAAATAAAGAGTAGGTACTTTGTGCAGTTTGAATTGTAAAACCTGTGTGATGTTGTGCTAAACCAAGATTCTATATCCCCAGAAACAACCTCTCCTTCATGAAACTGGGGTGTGTAAGGACACTGCTCAAGAAGACAAAAAAGGTCCTGTTTTTGTCTTTTCTTACAGCTAGGGACTAGAGATTCACATGCTTTGATAGATGAGAAAATGTGACACAAAATTTCAAATTCAAGTCTTGAATATCTAAGTTCTGGGAGAAGCTCAGATTTCAGATTTGGCTTATCGTAAAGAAAGACGGCTTCTGACAACATTGGAATGTAAGTCTCATTTAGGATTATATTATTATGTATTATCCTCATTAGGAATGAGGAGTCATTCATATGTGTTTGGATTTTCATCATTCTGGTATATATACATGTATATATATTTTTTAATTCAGCCCTTTCTGAATGAACAGGTCTCACTATAGCATTTTTAAATTGAAGAACTGCTGTTAATTTTTATATGGTTTGTATTGGAAATCATATGAACATACAAATTATTCAGCTAGCAGGAAGGTCATCCAATTCAGTTTTAAGACATTAAAGATCTCTGAAGTCTGTCATTGAGTTGTATCTCTAAGATATGAGAATGAGTTTTAAATTGAAGATCATGAGAACTGGCTGTACAAATGGAATTAAACTACGGTTCCTCTCTTTTCTTTTCCTCATTTCTCTCAAACCAGTAACTCATTTTCTCAATTTAGATATGTAGCAAAAACTAAATAAGAGGTGAAAGCTAAATAAGTATTTTAATATCAGTGGACTGAAACAAAAGAGATGATCTTTTTGAACTTGAAGAAAAACACTATTAGGTGTCAATAAAAGGATAAGGACAGCATATATACGAAAGCAAACATGTTTTGGTTGGATTTCTTTGCTACTGTTTCAAAAATCCCTATGTCACTAAAAGTCTTACAGAGGGATTAGTATCGCACTGCTGATAAAAGATCAAGAAGACAATATAGAATGACTTTGCTTTGTAAAAGTAAGGATTGAGTATTTGAAGACTTCTGGAAACAAAGCGTAATCTGCAATGAATTGGAACCATATGGAGAAGAGAAAAAAAAAGAGTCCAAGAAGTAAACATTAGTTGACGCTCATAGAGAAGATCAAAAGCGCCCATAAAATATCTCCCACAAAAAGGATGAAGAAAATGCTGAGATTGGAAAGGTAGTTTATATTCTGCAAGTCCTTTCACACTTCTAAAATCTAATTCAGAAGAAGGGAGATTGAGAATTGTATGACTCAGATAGCAGGTACTTTATTTACATTACAAAAATAAATAAATAAAAAAATAAAATGATTCGTCTTTGTATTCCTTTAGTTTTTCAGTAATGTAACTTTGACAGCAATATCATTGTAAAACAAGGAATACTGCCATGATGAATTAGAGCCACAGTACTATATTTTATTTATTTATTTGGGGGGTTGGGTTATTTTTTAATTGAATTATATTATACAAGTAGAAGAATTCTTTTTTCTAAATCTGATGGTTACATAACTCCATACCAAGTTTAAGCAGGATGACTTATTCTTAGATGTTTTCTTCCACCTTTTGAATTCTACAGGCATGTATATATATATATACACTATATATATATCTATATATATCTATATATAGATATATATATTTTTTTTCCCAATGGTTGATGTCATTGATCTGTTTTGTAGCAACAGCTAAAAAATCTGAGTTGATATTTGGTTCATTCATATATGATTCTATAATATAAGAGCTAATTATTCAAAGATGTTTGTGAATTCTATCCTTTATATATATGAAAGTCTAGAATTATTTACAAAATATTAGATAAACATATGGTAAATATTCCAAGATTACATTCTAAACAAACATAATGAATTAATTTCATATTTAGACTGTAATCTATTGTTTCTAATAAATATATATTTTTTTATATCTCAAAGTAATTTGATACAATTTCTTTTTCTCATGTTCTTCTAATAACTTCCCAGATCATTTAGAAAGTTAAGTTTATATTTTCATTACTTTAAAGTAATAAGTTGTTTTATCTTATTCTATATCACAATTCTAGATTTTGGGGGAGCATTTTCACTGAGGAGAATGTATATATTCTATATAAAATAAGATCTCTATAGTATCCAGTTTGTAAAAGAATGATGTTTGTTTTAAACAGTTTACTTTTCTTTATTAAATAAGCCAGAAAAAATTGAAACAATTTAAAGCTTTTATTATTATCATTATTTTAATGCAACTTGCTTATCTTCATATTTTTGTTTCTTAATTTAATTTTTGAATTACAAAATGAAAATAATGGATGAGTGATATTTAAGTAAAATGTAATAATTAATCTTCTTAAATATTTCTTTACATTATTTTACACAATAAATGATCTTCTAGTGATCTCAGCTTTTCAGAAGAGAAAATTCAAAGAATTTTCATGATCCTTGATTTAAAAGTTTCCTACTTTGTCATTAGATAATTTAATATTAAAATTACTTTGATTGTAATAAATTAATGAGTTAAAAACTCCTCAATCTAGACTGAAAATCAGAAAATGTCATGGTGAATTTAATTAACTGATTTTGACTATGGATGCGCTTTTTTTTAATTAAGGAAACCAACCTGGAGTTCAACCACTAAAGTAAAATGTATTAACATAACACTACTAATCTCAATTAATCCAGATGCAAGACATTATGATAAGCAATAAAAGTGAGTCTTGGAAAGTCCCACTAAAACCTTGTTTTATTCAATTTTTTAAAGATGTCAATTCACACTGTACTTTGGACCTTTAACTGTACTATAAGACAATGGACAGCAGTCTTGGTACAAGTGTCTGCATATGTTTTACACTAGCTGTGATCAATTCATGAGGTGCACCTCTGAGTGAATGAGGGACCTGAATTCTCTTCCTGTCAGGCTTCTCTTGTCCAGCACATCCTTCACTCCATGATGTTTCCTATTAGATTTTAGCTGTGCAATTTATATTCTCTTAAAGAACCCTGGTCAGAGCAGCCCACCCTCAAGCATATGCAGTAAGTGGAGGACAGAAATTAAGACTGAACATGGCTGAAAGATGTTTTTGCAGAATGGCCAATTCAGAATTCCTCTGTAGTTCTGGTTTGGAAAGGGAATCTAGCAAATAATGGCTGTAACACCTATGGTCCATTGTTATAAAACATTGATTTCAAAACTTATGGAGCTACTCTTCTTCTTGTCATGACACCTCTGAGGCCTTTGTGAAGGCCAGCAAAAAAAGAAAGTGCAAGCACACAAGTGTGTGCTGACCAAAATAGTAAGGCAAAGTTTATTTAAAAAAACTCTTCTTTAACACTTTTAAAAATAATAATATTAATAAAACAAAACAAAACAAAACAAAATAAAATAAAATAAATAGTAATCCAATGACCTCTGCCTCTTGCTTTTTGCTTTCCAAAAAACATGGCATGTGTTATAAATGAGGTCTCAACTGAATCTGAATTTTGTAATATTTATAAAACAAATATTTCTAAAAGGTATAAAAGCTATAAAAGGTATAAAAGGCAAGTAAACAGCGCTGGGTGTGCGGGGAGTCTACGCTCCACCAACACGCACACACGAACATCAGACATTCTAAATATACAGAACATTGCTTTACGTACTAAACCTGAGTATGCCTATACATACGTACAATCAGGATAGGTAAAAAACAATCCTTTAAGTTCCATGACTTAATAGTCTCCATTTTCCATTCCTTTTGAACAATATGTCTCGCTTTAAGTTGTCAAGCAACTCGATCTTCAGGCCTTATGTATCCCGTTCTTCCCAGATCGAAGAAAAGCATATCCATCTCCTTTTCAAGGCCAACAGGCCTGGGTTAAAAGGCACGTCCAGGTCAGTAGGGGGCATAACAGCAGAAGCCTTCGATGGCTGTAGCAGCAGAGGGGCCCATGGCGATGGCATAGCAGTCGGATCAGCAAAGCAGCCCGCAGCTCCCTCACTATCTGGCAAGCCACACGTTTGTGACTGTGGTCCCACACGGCTCTTTAAGGCTTCAGAGATTGCTCGCCAGGTGCTGAACAATCCCACTGCAACCTTGCCATTTTTAGTTGCAGAGTCCCACACCTTGACCTCAGTTTGGTCCCATATTTCAGGCTCATAAACTGTCCAATTGTTAATAAGGAGAATAAGCTGTAAGGTTTCCAGGACAGTCTTTGTTCCTAAGGACGTATGATTCCCCATAATGCGCAACTGCTTACCAGCGAGGGGCAGTTGTTTGCGCAGGTCTGCTTCCCTCAGCTCGAGCTTCTCTCCAGCTCCAGTGCGCCTATTTCCAGCGACTTTCTGTACAAGCTTCTCTGAGCAGTTTGCTGAGTTTGGCTGAACCTATCTTCATGAGGCAATCAAAGTGCCTGTTCCCGTCCTGGTCTCCATTCTGCCAGCCTGTTCCTCTTCACTTAACTTCATCGTGCTGCCTTTTTTTTTTTTATTTTTTTATCTTGAGGGCGGGCTCCCCTCTTATACCCTTCTCTCCACAGCAGTTCTTTTCAGAACAACTTTTCATTGGCCAAACAACTTTGAATGTAACAACAACAGCAAACACCCAGAAACATCCATGCCTTAACTGGAGAACAAGAGAACCATCTGGAGAGCAAGAAACCTGAGACTGCATGGAGTCTCCTGAATCACCCTTCTTTGTTCCCTCTAAACTCTTTTATATTCCTGATGGCCTTGTCCTTAAGAGTCTAATATTATCTCAACCACGGGGCTTTCCAACCCCCATGGCCACTTTCCCAAATCTCCCCCTTCTTTATTAATATCAACCATTTTCTCAACACAAAATGCCACTCCATATATAACACGTGATTTCTGTTAGTATCCCTGGTGCACCCTGCACCTTACAGAGCATGAACGAGGCCAAAAAAGCTTATTATTTTATATATATATATATGTATTTTTCCTCATAAATTTACAACATGTATGCAGTGAAGGGACAATGCAAATGCAAACCCACATGATATTTAGAGGACGTGTCAGGAGTGAAGGAGGGAAGCTTAAAGGAGTAATTCCGTCTGCAGAAGCTTTTGTTTGTTTGTTTCTTTGAAGACGGGTGGATATGAGAGTATTGCTTGGTTGTTTCAGGTGTAAGACAAGGTAGGGAGAAACACGAGGTGTAACCTGGATGAAGAGGAGCAGAATACAGTAAGCATTGGGGGAACAATGGTGATCTCCAGTGAGAGATTTTCCCACACTCATTATGTTTATAAGGCTTCTCTGCCATATGGATTCATTGAAGGTTTGAATAAGCAAATGCTGCATACCACACCTGCAGTCACAAATGCCAAGGGCAATCAACCCCTACAGACACTGCTTATTCGTTCTCCAGTTTAGTTCCACAGGGAGCACTTCTACAGCTCCTTTGCCAGAATTCTTGATGCATACAGTTAGAAAGATGTGTATGTACTCATCTCAATGTACAATGCTTCCAGCAGCCTTTTGGGCATTTTCTGGAAGCTGAAAAATGCTGATTCCCAGCCTAGAGACTGATAGTTGGTAGTACAAGACAAAAATCCAAATTGCAGAATTCATGAAACTCTTTGTCATGACAAACAACAGACAAAACTGACATTGCCTGGAAGGGGAAATTTGAGTCTGAAAGCTGTTAGACTTTAGGTACTGATAAGGGAAGAGATCCTGCAATGCATTTTGAAAAAAAAAAAAAAAAGTATAGTAAACACAATTCCAGTCAGACCAGGTCATTTAAAGTCTTTCCTGCCTCAGGCTTAACATGACACTTAAGTGCTACTACATGTGAAAAGAAAAGGCAATTCAGCACTCATGTCAAACTGCTTTTTCTCTATCATTGCTGCTAAAATACTGAGGCATTCCTGCAAACCAGGGAACTGCTGTCTGCAAAGATGTATTGTGTTTTCATTGGATCTCATTTTTGTGCAAGTTGAAGAAAAAAATGTTGTTCTAAAAAAAAAGAATAAAGTGAAAGTATACTATATATATATATATATTCCACATACATGAACGTAATAAATGGGCATCTCTTTTCAGACTTACTGTGCTGGAAAAGCAAAAGATTTTCAGTTCAAAAGCAGAATACTTTTTCACCACAGAAAATTCCAAGGCATTAGATTCCCTGGGTTCTCTGAAAGAGTACCTTTGGTAATTTTTCTCAAAATTCCAACTCTTGCACTAGAAACGTGTAAATGTGAAACACAGTTTCTCTATCCCCAGGGCAAAAATACTCGTTAAAAAATTAAATCCTTTGAAGCTGAAGTTCATTTTGATGAAAGTAAAACTTTGTATCTTGCCATACTCCTGACTGTGAAACCACTGAATGAAAGGCAACATCTGAAATGGAAAATTCAGCAATGCACAGGATGGAACTTCTCAAGAATAGAGCAAAATATTTTTTTCATTCAACTAAAAATATGCAATTACTCTTGTTATATATGGAGTGGCATTTTGTGTTGAGAAAATGGTTGATATTAATAAAGAAGGGGGAGATTTGGGAAAGTGGCCATGGGGGTTGGAAAGCCCCGTGGTTGAGATAATATTAGACTCTTAAGGACAAGGCCATCAGGAATATAAAAGAGTTTAGAGGGAACAAAGAAGGGTGATTCAGGAGACTCCATGCAGTCTCAGGTTTCTTGCTCTCCAGATGGTTCTCTTGTTCTCCAGTTAAGGCATGGATGTTTCTGGGTGTTTGCTGTTGTTGTTACATTCAAAGTTGTTTGGCCAATGAAAAGTTGTTCTGAAAAGAACTGCTGTGGAGAGAAGGGTATAAGAGGGGAGCCCGCCCTCAAGATAAAAAAATAAAAAAAAAAAAGGCAGCACGATGAAGTTAAGTGAAGAGGAACAGGCTGGCAGAATGGAGACCAGGACGGGAACAGGCACTTTGATTGCCTCATGAAGATAGGTTCAGCCAAACTCAGCAAACTGCTCAGAGAAGCTTGTACAGAAAGTCGCTGGAAATAGGCGCACTGGAGCTGGAGAGAAGCTCGAGCTGAGGGAAGCAGACCTGCGCAAACAACTGCCCCTCGCTGGTAAGCAGTTGCGCATTATGGGGAATCATACGTCCTTAGGAACAAAGACTGTCCTGGAAACCTTACAGCTTATTCTCCTTATTAACAATTGGACAGTTTATGAGCCTGAAATATGGGACCAAACTGAGGTCAAGGTGTGGGACTCTGCAACTAAAAATGGCAAGGTTGCAGTGGGATTGTTCAGCACCTGGCGAGCAATCTCTGAAGCCTTAAAGAGCCGTGTGGGACCACAGTCACAAACGTGTGGCTTGCCAGATAGTGAGGGAGCTGCGGGCTGCTTTGCTGATCCGACTGCTATGCCATCGCCATGGGCCCCTCTGCTGCTACAGCCATCGAAGGCTTCTGCTGTTATGCCCCCTACTGACCTGGACGTGCCTTTTAACCCAGGCCTGTTGGCCTTGAAAAGGAGATGGATATGCTTTTCTTCGATCTGGGAAGAACGGGATACATAAGGCCTGAAGATCGAGTTGCTTGACAACTTAAAGCGAGACATATTGTTCAAAAGGAATGGAAAATGGAGACTATTAAGTCATGGAACTTAAAGGATTGTTTTTTACCTATCCTGATTGTATGTATGTATAGGCATACTCAGGTTTAGTACGTAAAGCAATGTTCTGTATATTTAGAATGTCTGATGTTCGTGTGTGCGTGTTGGTGGAGCGTAGACTCCCCGCACACCCAGCGCTGTTTACTTGCCTTTTATACCTTTTATAGCTTTTATACCTTTTAGAAATATTTGTTTTATAAATATTACAAAATTCAGATTCAGTTGAGACCTCATTTAAAACACTCTGAAATCTAGACAAGATATCAAAATTGTTAGAACTATCCTGGAATTTTTTCTTCCACCTGTGCCAATTAAAATGACACATTCTGAAATATGGGACAATTTGAATATGTCACACAAGTGACAATTTTCAACCTGCAAATGATACAAATTAGGTAATTAGTTTTTGTTTAATTAATTACATAATTAATGGTTTAATTTTCCTTTTTGTTCCTGAATCTTTTTTTTTTTTTTTTTTTTTTTTTTTTAAGCCAGGCGTAGCAGGGAGGCAGGTGGTCTATTCTCTTTAAACACCAGTGATAGGACCCACGGGAATGTTGTTAAGCTGAGGCAGGGGATGGGGATGGGGCACTTTACTTGGCACCTGGCCTGATGGCCGCAGACGGATCCTTATCTTTTAGGGGAAAATGGATCCTGGGCCAGGAGCTGGCAGGGCTCATTGAGAGGGCTTTAAACTAGGTAAGAAGGGGGATGGGGCTGAAGTAAGGATTGTTGGAGCTGTGCCAGGGGGAACAATAGCAAGGCCGGGGGACAAGGCAATGGCCCAGCTGAAGTGCATCTACACCAATGCACGCAGCATGGGTAACAAACAGGAGGAGCTGGAAGCCATCGTGCAGCAGGCAGGCTATGACTTGGTTACCATCACGGAGACGTGGTGGGACCAGTCTCATGACTGGAGTGCTGCGATGCCTGGCTATAAGCTCTTCAGAAGGGACAGGCAACACAGAAGGGGTGGTGGTGTGGCTCTCTATATTAGAGAGTCTTTCGATGTAGAACTCGAGGCTGGAAATGACAAGATCGAGTCCCTTTGGGTTAGGATCGGCAGGCACAACTAGCGTCCTGGCTGGGGTCTGTTACAGACCACCGAACCAGGATGAGGAGACGGATGAGGAGTTCTACAGGCAGCTGACAGAAGTTGCAAAATCTTCAGCGCTTGTACTCGTGGGGGACTTCAACTTCCCTGACATATCCTGGAAGCACAACACAGCCCAGAGAAAGCAGTCTAGGAGGTTTCTGGAGAGCGTGGAAGATAGCTTTCTGACGCAGCTAGTTAGTGAGCCTACCAGGGGTGGCGCCCCGCTAGACCTTCTCTTCACAAACAGAGAAGGACTGGTGGAGGATGTGATTGTTGGGAGCTGTCTTGGTCAGAGTGACCACGAAATGGTGGAGTTCACTATTCTTGGCTTGGCGAGGCCAGGAAAGGGACCAGTAAAACCGCTGTATTAGACTTTTGGAGGGCTGATGTTGAGCTGCTCAGGACACTGGTTGGTAGAGTCCCTTGTGAGGAGGTTCTGGAGGGCAGAGGGGTCCAGGAAGGCTGGGCGCTCTTCAAGAGGCAAATCTTACTGGCGCAGGACCAGTCTGTCCCCACGTGCCCAAAGACGAGCTGGCGGGGAAGAAGGCCAGCCTGGCTGAACAGAGAATTGTGTCTTGAGGTTAGGAGAAAAAAGAAGGTTTATAATCTTTGGAAAAGTGGGCAGGCCACTAGGGAGGACTATAAGGATGTTGCGAGGCTGTGCAGGGACAAAATTAGGAAGGCCAAAGCTCATCTGGAGCTCAATCTGGCTACTGCCATTAAAGATAACAAAAAATGTTTTTATAAATACATCAACACAAAAAGGAGGACTAAGGAGAATCTCCATCCTTTACTGGATGTGGGGGGAAACTTAGTTACAAGAGATGAGGAAAAGGTGGAGGTGCTCAATGCCTTCTTTGCCTCAGTCTTTAGCGGCAATACTGGTTGTTCTCTGGATACCCAGTACCCTGAGCTGGTGGAAGGGGATGGGGAGCAGAATGTGGCCCTCACTATCCACGAAGAACTGGTTGGTGACCTGCTACGGCACTTGGATGTGCACAAGTCGATGGGGCCGGATGGGATCCACCCAAGGGTACTGAGAGAACTGGCAGAGGAGCTGGCCAAGCCACTATCCATCATTTATCAGCAGTCCTGGCTATCGGGGGAGGTCCCAGCTGACTGGCGGCTAGCGAATGTGACGCCCATCTACAAGAAGGGCCGGAGGGCTGACCCGCGGAACTACAGGCCTGTCAGTTTGACCTCCGTACCAGGGAAGCTCATGGAGCAGATCCTCTTGGGAGTCATCATGCGGCACTTGAAGGGCAAACAGGCGATCAGGCCCAGTCAGCATGGGTTTATGGAAGGCAGATCCTGCTTGACAAACCTGATCTCCTTCTATGACAAAGTGACGCGCTGGGTGGATGAGGGAAAGGCTGTGGATGTGGTCTACCTTGACTTCAGCAAGGCTTTTGACACCGTCTCCCACAGCATTCTCCTCAAGAAACTGGCTGCTCTTGGCTTGGACTGGCACAAACTTCGTTGGGTTAGAAACTGGCTGGATAGCCCGGCCCAAAGAGTCGTGGTAAATGGAGTCAGGTCCAGTTGGAGGCCAGTCACTAGTGGCGTTCCCCAAGGCTCGGTGCTGGGGCCGGTCCTCTTTAATATCTTCATCAATGATCTGGATGAGGGCTTTGAGTGCACCCTCAGTAAGTTTGGTGTCAAGCAATCAGCAGATGACACCAAGTTAGGTGTGTGTGTCAATCTGCTTGAGGGTAGGAAGGCTCTGCAGGAGGATCTGGGTAAGCTGCACCGATGGGCTGAGGTCAACTGCATGAAGTTCAACAAGGCCAAGTGCCAGGTCCTCCACCTGGGGTGCAATAACCCCAAGCAGAGCTACAGGCTGGGAGATGAGTGGTTGGAGAGCTGCCAGGCAGAGAAGGACCTGGGAGTGATGGTGGACAGTCGGCTGAATATGAGCCAGCAGTGTGCTCAGCTGGCCAAGAAGGCCAACGGCATCCTGGCTTGTATCAGAAACAGTGTGACCAGCAGGGCTAGGGAGGTGATCATCCCCCTGTACTCGGCTCTGGTGAGGCCGCACCTCGAGTACTGTGTTCAGTTTTGGGCCCCTCGCTACAAGAAGGACATCGAGGTGCTTGAGCGGGTCCCGAGAAGGGTGACGAAGCTGGTTAGGCTCCTGGAGAACAAGTCCTACGAGGAGCGGCTGAGGGAGCTGGGCTTGTTCAGCCTGGAGAAAAGGAGGCTCAGGGGCGACCTTATTGCTCTCTACAGATACCTCAAAGGAGGCTGTAGCGAGGTGAGGGTTGGTCTGTTCTCACGTGCCTGGTGACAGGACAAGGGGGAATGGGCTAAAGTTGCACCAGGGGAGTTTTAGGTTGGATCTTAGGAAAAACTTCTTTACTGAAAGGGTTGTTAGGCACTGGAATAGGCTGCCCGGGGAAGTGGTGGAGTCACCATCCCTGGAAGTCTTCAAAAGACGTTTAGATGTAGAGCTTAGGGATATGGTTTAGTGGGGACTGTTAGTGTTAGGTCAGAGGTTGGAATCGATGATCTTGAGGTCTCTTCCAACCTAGAAATTCTGTGATTCTGTGATTCTGTGACATCAGGAAGAGGTTCTTCACCAAGAGGGTGGTTGCACACTGGAGCAGGCTCCCCAGGGACGTAGTCACTGCACCAAGCCTGTCTGAATTTAAGAAGTGATTGGACTGTGCACATAGTCACACGGTCTAAACTTTTGGGCAGACCTGTGCAGTGCCAGGAGTTGAACTTGATGATCCTTATGGGTCCCTTCCAACTCAGGATATTCTATGATTCTAATATAAGAGGAAAGTGATGAATTTCATATAGGGAAAGAGAAGGAATCTGAGTTGCAAGGAACTGTGAAGGGTCACAAACTGTTTTTTGTCCTCAACTGTCAAGATTGGATCACTGCGTTTTAGATTTTCAGACTTGGTCTTGCCTCTATCATTTTTTCTCTCCTGGTACTAGTATACATGGCTTTGTACCATCACTCCCATGGGTTTGATTTAAACATAGACTCTGACAGTACTTTGTCTATTTGCATGCCAGAAGATAGATGTGAAGGGGAATCACAGAATCACACAGAATCACAAAATTTCTAGGTTGGAAGAGACTTCAAGATCATCGAGTCCAACCTCTAACCTAACACTAACAGTCCCCACTAAACCATATCCCTAAGCTCTGCATCTAAACGTCTTTTGAAGACTTCCAGGGATGGTGACTCCACCACCTCCCTGGGCAGCCTGTTCCAGTGTCTAATAACCCTTTCAGTAAAGAAGTTCTTCCTAACATCTAACCTAAAACTCCCCTGGCGCAACATAAGCCCATTCCCCCTTGTCCTGTCACCAGGCACGTGGGAGAACAGGCCAATCCCTACCTCACTACAGCCTCCTTTAGGTATCTGTAGAGAGCAATAAGGTCGCCCCTGAGCCTCCTCTTCTCCAGGCTGAACAAGCCCAGCTCCTTCAGCCGCTCCTCGTAGGACTTGTTCTCCAGGAGCCTAACCAGCTTCGTCACCCTTCTCGGGACCCGCTCAAGCACCTCGATGTCCTTCTTGTAGCGAGGGGCCCAAAACTGAACACAGTACTCGAGGTGCGGCCTCACCAGAGCCGAGTACAGGGGGATGATCACCTCCCTAGCCCTGCTGGTCACACTGTTTCTGATACAAGCCAGGATGCCGTTGGCCTTCTTGGCCAGCTGAGCACACTGCTGGCTCATATTCAGCCGACTGTCCACCATCACTCCCAGGTCCTTCTCTGCCTGGCAGCTCTCCAACCACTCATCTCCCAGCCTGTAGCTCTGCTTGGGGTTATTGCGCCCCAGGTGGAGGACCTGGCACTTGGCCTTGTTGAACTTCATGCAGTTGACCTCAGCCCATCGGTGCAGCTTACCCAGATCCTCCTGCAGAGCCTTCCTACCCTCAAGCAGATCGACACACGCACCTAACTTGGTGTCATCTGCAAACTTACTGAGGGTGCACTCAAAGCCCTCATCCAGATCATTGATGAAGATATTAAAGAGGACCGGCCCCAGCACCGAGCCTTGGGGAACGCCACTAGTGACTGGCCTCCAACTGGACCTGACTCCATTTACCACGACTCTTTGGGCCGGGCTATCCAGCCAGTTTCTAACCCAACGAAGTTTGTGCCAGTCCAAGCCAAGAGCAGCCAGTTTCTTGAGGAGAATGCTGTGGGAGACGGTGTCAAAAGCCTTGCTGAAGTCAAGGTAGACCACATCCACAGCCTTTCCCTCATCCACCCAGCGCGTCACTTTGTCATAGAAGGAGATCAGGTTTGTCAAGCAGGATCTGCCTTCCATAAACCCATGCTGACTGGGCCTGATCGCCTGTTTGCCCTTCAAGTGCCGCATGATGACTCCCAAGAGGATCTGCTCCATGAGCTTCCCTGGTACGGAGGTCAAACTGACAGGCCTGTAGTTCCGCGGGTCAGCCCTCCGGCCCTTCTTGTAGATGGGCGTCACATTCGCTAGCCGCCAGTCAGCTGGGACCTCCCCCGATAGCCAGGACTGCTGATAAATGATGGATAGTGGCTTGGCCAGCTCCTCTGCCAGTTCTCTCAGTACCCTTGGGTGGATCCCATCCGGCCCCATCGACTTGTGCACATCCAAGTGCCGTAGCAGGTCACCAACCAGTTCTTCGTGGATAGTGAGGGCCACATTCTGCTCCCCATCCCCTTCCACCAGCTCAGGGTACTGGGTATCCAGAGAACAACCAGTATTGCCGCTAAAGACTGAGGCAAAGAAGGCATTAAGCACCTCCACCTTTTCCTCATCTCTTGTAACTAAGTTTCCCCCCGCATCCAGTAAAGGATGGAGATTCTCCTTAGTCCTCCTTTTTGTGTTGATGTATTTATAAAAGCGTTTTTTGTTATCTTTAACGGCAGTAGCCAGACTGAGCTCCAGATGAGCTTTGGCCTTCCTAATTTTGTCCCTGCACAGCCTCGCAACATCCTTATAGTCCTCCCTAGTGGCCTGCCCACTTTTCCAATGATTAGAAACCCTCTTTTTTCTCCTAACCTCAAGACACAATTCTCTGTTCAGCCAGGCTGGCCTTCTTCCCCGCCAGCTCGTCTTTGGGCACGTGGGGACAGACTGGTCCTGCGCCAGTAAGATTTGCCTCTTGAAGAGCGCCCAGCCTTCCTGGACCCCTCTGCCCTCCAGAACCTCCTCACAAGGGACTCTACCAACCAGTGTCCTGAGCAGCTCAACGTCAGCCCTCCAAAAGTCTAATACAGCGGTTTTACTGGTCCCTTTCCTGGCCTCGCCAAGCCAAGAATAGTGAACTCCACCATTTCGTGGTCACTCTGACCAAGACAGCTCCCAACAATCACATCCTCCACCAGTCCTTCTCTGTTTGTGAAGAGAAGGTCTAGCGGGGCGCCACCCCTGGTAGGCTCACTAACTAGCTGCGTCAGAAAGCTATCTTCCACGCTCTCCAGAAACCTCCTAGACTGCTTTCTCTGGGCTGTGTTGTGCTTCCAGGATATGTCAGGGAAGTTGAAGTCCCCCACGAGTACAAGCGCTGAAGATTTTGCAACTTCTGTCAGCTGCCTGTAGAACTCCTCATCCGTCTCCTCATCCTGGTTCGGCGGTCTATAGCAGACCCCGACCAGGACACTAGCCTTGTTGTGCCTGCCGATCCTAACCCAAAGGGACTCGATCTTGTCATTCCTAGCCTCGAGTTCTACAACATCGAAAGACTCTCTAATATAGAGAGCCACACCACCACCCCTTCTGTGCTGCCTGTCCCTTCTGAAGAGCTTATAGCCAGGCATCGCAGCACTCCAGTCATGAGACTGGTCCCACCACGTTTCCGTGATGGCAACCAAGTCGTAGCCTGTCCGCTGCACGATGGCTTCCAGCTCCTCCTGTTTGTTACCCATGCTGCGTGCATTGGTGTAGATGCACTTCAGCTGGGCCTTTACCTTATCCTCCGGCCTTGCCATTGCTCCCCCTGGCACAGCTCCAACAATCCTTACTTCAGCCCCATCCCCCTTCTTACCTAGTTTAAAGCCCTCTCAATGAGCCCTGCCAGCTCCTGGCCAAGGATCCTTTTTCCCCTAAAGGATAGGGACCCGTCTACGGCCATCAGACCAGGTGCTGAGTAAACTGCCCCCTGGTCGAAAAACCCAAGATTTCTGCGTTGGCACCAGCCCCAGAGCCACGTGTTTAACAGGTGGGCTTTCCTTGTCCTCTCCGTACCCCTCCCTGTCAACGTAGGGATGGACGAAAACACTACCTGCACTCCCGCTCCGTTCTCTAACCGTCCCAGCCCCCTAAAGTCTCTTTTGATTGCCTTCAGGCTTCTGTCTTCAATGTCGTCACTGCCCGCCTGGACTATCAGAAGAGGATAATAATCAGAGGGGCGTACCAGGTTGGGAAGCTTCCTGGCAACGTCCCTGACCCTGGCCCCAGGGAGGCAGCAGACTTCCCTACGGGTAGGGTCAGGCCGACAAATAGGGCCCTCTGTTCCCCTAACGATAGTGTCTCCCACAACAATCACCCTTCTTTCTTTCTTGATGGAGGCAGTCCTGAGGCGTGGAGAAAAGTATCTTAGACCTCCATTCTCTTGGTCCATTACACCCTAATGAACAGCCCCATGCCTTCAGAAGCAGCTTTTAAATTTTGTCTTTTTCTCTTCTTATCTCTCCTCATAAGATATTTCTTTTGAATCTTCACATTGTTTTTGTTAATTGTTTGCATTTTTTCCCTCTTTACCGAAGTCTTCTCAGTTTATCCTAGTGCCTTTCATGTATTCACCTTCAAATCCTATTTCTGTTCTGCACAGCCCATACCCAGCACAGTAACTCTGATATTTCCAACACAAACAGCAAGCAAATGTTCTCAGAAAAAATATGAGAATAAGACATAAGAATGTCAAGGACAAGCAAGTTCTTTTCTCTTATGACAAAAAAAAAAAAAAAAAAAAAAAAAAAAGAGGTTATCAACAATATGCAAAATTATAGCTCTTTCTGCCTTTCTTACTATACTAAGCCTGTCCCAGCTGAAAATTCTCTGAAATGGTAAAAGTTGAAAATTAAACCCTTGATAATGGGTTGGGTAGTACAGGGGGTGGGGGGTTGAATTATTGTTTCAGAGTTGCCTTTGGTCATTTCTTTGTTTTTCTTTTTAACATTTAATTCTCAACATAGGGAAGTGAAAAAATGATGTTATGAATTTTTAGAAGTATTGACACAAGAGAATAGTTTATCTCTTTCTAAGCCACTGCAGTCTATTATGTAATAATACACATAGTACATAATAACATATATTTGTGCAGCATTTAGGAAATGTGTGCTATTTACCTGATGGACTAAAATAACTACCTCAAAGCTGTTGCAGCCTTTAAGGTAAACATGTGTTTTGGCATGCATACTAATCTTAAAAACATATACTATTTACCCCATATGCTGTAATTACACAGTCTATTGTATACACCTATAGAAAGGCACACTTAAATGGATTTTTGTCAAGATGGTTCATAATAGATCATTCAGATTTCTTAAGTCTATCATGTACAGTAAGTACTTAGATGATAAATCAATCATTTTTGTACCACTTTTACCTGTTTTTTGTTTGGGTTTTAAAGAGATTAGATCATAATAGACAACACTGTGGCCAAATGTTACGAGGAGTAAGCATGAAAAAAAATGTCTATGATAAAGTGCCAAATGGCTTGTTCATTTAAACCCAGCTGCATATCCAGGGGTGGAATATGTCTTTGTGCAATGTGTTAGCAAAATGGCTGGTATAAAGCATTGCTGGAAGGGCCCTGAGATCCTGATCTAATGTGATTAATGCAAGCAGTTTACTTGTACTCAGATACAATCATATTTTAGACATGTAGAAATATTTGCCATACCATAAATTGTTAATTGGTCAATGGAGACATACAGGTATCTCTGAAGGTCTCTGGAATCCAATGCAGTCCATACAGAATATATGGCTGAATGACATTTTGTTTTCCCACTGCAAAGGAGAGATTTACACATACAAATCACTGTTTTTGGTGAAGAGGAAACCCTTTATGGTACACATATGTGAGTGTTTTGGGTTTGGGTGTACACAGTTTTAATACACATATATCACCAATTTCAATTTCAGTTACTATCTTTTGGGTGTCTGTGTGTTTTTTGTGCTGGCACTGTGGACACAATTCTAGTCACTCTGAATTTGGTCATAATTCTTTACAAGCAGAATTGGCTCATTATCTTTTTCCTTTATAAATCTATGATATTCTGATTACATAAATAAATTGTATTTTATTACCATTTTTCTTTTTCATACTTAATTTCTACAAAACACAGACAAATTATGAGTGAGCTATGTTGAAGTTAAATAGTTTGGTTGGGAAAATTCAGATTATCACTTACTGAATTAAATTATGACATTATTCTATCAACAAAAATCAGAGCTTGTTTGCGAAATAAATAGAGACATTTTTAGAGGTGGAAACCAAAATATAGTTATTGGGGATGCCTCTTTATAAAGGTTATAAGATGTTTGAGAAAGAAAGGTATTAGGAATTATTAAAGGAATATAAATAGTTAATATCTATTAACTCAATAACTGTTTATACTTTTATATTAACAACAGATTCAGATATGTTTTTTCATGCTATGTAGAACACAAAGTAATGGATAAACTATTATTCATTGTGAATAAGGATACCTAACCTCCGATGTCCTTTGTAACATGAGGTCTCTTAAAAACAAACAAACAAACAAACAAAAAAACATTATGAATTAAATTATATAGAATGTATATTGCAAGCATTCATTAAAACAACAAATAAATGCTACATTAAATGGATAATGAAATTGGAAAGATACAAAGGACACCCTGAATAATTTAGCTTATGACTGCTCCTACATAGACAGTGCGTAGAGTCTTCAACATTTCCTTACTCTGAGCAACAAAATGTTAATACTGGACAGCTTTCAGATACCTAAAACTACATTGCAATCTCACTCAAAACAAAACTAATTTATTGAGTGGTGGCTTGTATTCTTTTCATAAGTGAACTATAACATGCATACTTTGGTACTACAACTAATTATATATATATGTATATATATTATTTATATTATATATATATATATATATATATATATATATATATATATATATTTATTTATATATATAATATAAAACTTTTAGGTTAGAGGCAAATAAATGACCAGAATCATTATTCTTAACATAAACCAGAGACAGTTTAACCTCTGCAATATTTTATTATTCTGTGTCAGAACAGTGTGACAGCTACTAATTGTTAGCTGTTGTTTTTTGTTGCCTGAGGGATCAGCTAAAGAAAAAAAGCTTCAGAGAATTTGAGGGAAAGACAGAGGGAAGGTTACACAGTATGCTATCATGAATAAATATTTGCAAGGCATCTTCACTATAAAGCATAGTTGTTTAGAGCAATGTAGACTACTTTTGACTCTGTGATCTTTCACTCTAAATTATGCCACCTAGACAAAAAGCCTTCTGTTCAGATGAACAAAATATAAAAGTAATGCTAACAAGAGTCCCTCCATTTATTTGTCAGCATCAAAGACACTAAGTCTAAAAATTTGACAAAGATAGTAGATTTTCAAATATTAGTTATGTAACAACATCCTTAAATCGAATGTTTGAATTCAATGGTGCACCCATTGTCTCCATTGTTTCCATTGTCTGCACTAGGCTTACATATGGGTTATAAAACATACACCAAATCCACAGGAAAAAATAAGGCTGTGATTTTTAGGCTGGCAGTACTCTGTTTTTCTCAGAGAAAGGGAAATATGAAGTGTGAGTATACAAACACACATGAATAAATAAATAAATAGAGATGGATTCTAGATTCCATGTGGTTTTGAAAGGACAAAAAAATTAAAAATGCCAAATTTTATAAAGAAACATAAGATGCTGCCAGGGGCCTTTGTTTAAATGTTTATAATCAATAACACACCTGTGAAAAAAACAGTCACATACAGATTTTTTTTTTTTTTTTAAAGGAGAGACCAAAATCGTACTATATTGCATAATCTATTCTAGGAAAATGTACCGGGTACCATGTGACCTGCCATAAGTTTTTTTCTGCTTTTATTTTTAAGTAGCTAATATATTCATGTTCATATATTTTTACTGTATTTAAAAACATAGTAGATTGAAAACATCTTGGCCATTTTTTTTTTTTTTTACACTTTAAAAGCACATAATAAGAGGCATATATAAGGAAAATTGGTTAAAATGATAGGCACATCAAAGATTTTGTAGATCATGTAACCACTACCTAAGGTTATAAAAGCTTGTATATTATTTGAAATACACAAAACTCTCCTTATGATGTCTCCAAATTACTGCTGCAAAATATGGGATAATGTTAGATCACTGTGGAATATAGAAAAGTAGTATCCAGATTGTTAAATTATCCTCCTCTGTAAGGGACAGTTTAATGGTCTGAATGTGAACACACAATACGCATTTCTAATAATAGAGAACACTGGGGATACTCAGAAATGCTAATAAGAAAACAGGCCAAAAGAATAATAATAATCTACCAGTTCCTGTGCACTATTGTAAGTTTTATCTCTAAGAGGGTGGAAGGAAAAAAAAAAAAAAAAGCTTAAACAAGGCCTATTAGCAGTAAATACTTCTGCCAATATCCCTCACAGTAGGGGAAGTCCTCCAGCAATTTTCACGATTAATTACCAGTGGCAAGCGTATTCATAATCTGGTGTTAATTTTGCAGTGTCTGAATGAACTCGGCTCTGGCATGCTCAGTTATTGTTTCCCTGCTACTAGTAGGATGTACTACTTGTTCAGGTCATGCTGTGTCAAAAGAGTGCTAATGTGTTTATATAAACACTACAAACAGCACCTGCTTTAACCACACTTTTTATTATTTTTTTCCATCACCAGTTGGAACATAAAGTACTTTGGTGTAGGAATGCAAATGATGAGAAAATATTATTACAGCTTGTGCTTGGGAAACAAATATCAAATGGAGACAGAAAATGAAATAAAAACTAATGCCTTTATAACTTCTTTGAATCAAAGCTCTTCTGCCCTTATTTTACAAGGTTTGAAGAGACTATTAGTGGCTAATTTGTCAGCTGCTACTGAGCATTGTGTTGCTTTCATTGAGACCATCTCTTATTATTAAGGCAATGAACTGCATGGAAAGAAGGAGCAGAGAAGACAAATGTAAATACACTCTTCATGATTTCATTTTTTGTGTTTTTCTTCATATTTTAGAATAATTTTGATAATACACTTTTGCAGATCCTATGGGCTGCCTAAGGAGAGCTTTTCCTGATAGGATTAATTGCCTGAGATGTCCAACATGCCAAGCAGAGACAACCCCGCTTGGTTAATGAGGATTCTTAGATATGTAATTGCGCAACCACATCTGCCCAGGTTGGAGTCCATTACCCAAGTAATTGAAAGAAATATGATTTTTATAAAAGCAGTAATACGCTCCAGGGTGTACATTGTCAGCCTCATACTCCTACTGTACTTGAGGCTTGTATAAATTACACCATAACTGCACACCAGGTTCTATATTCACTTAAAGGGTTTATACATACCAATTAACACTATTCTCACATTTACTGCAGAAAAGCTGATAGAAAAATCTAAGGTGTATGTATTCTTTCCTCTTTTCAGATGGAGAGAACAATTCAAGCATTTAAATGCAATGGGTTCATATATTAAAATATAAAAATCCACAGTGTTTTAAATGGTGTAAAATTAAAGTGTTACTTAGCTGACTACAGTACTAAATGAAATAACATAAAACAAAATGAGACCTTTTCAGACAAGATTATAAAACAAGGACTGGAGTACCTTTAAGAGTTCTACTGTTATAGATAAGAAATTAAATAAATCCTATTGTGCACATGACATTTCTACAACATTTTTTATTTTCTCTAGTGGTCTGCATTTATTCCTCATTTTAAGGTTTGGAGTTGGTTGTATTTATAAGAACTGATTAAAAATATTGTAGGTAAATCCTAACCAATTAGACATGTATTAAACAGCACCTACAGAACATCAGTGCTTAACAAAAAGAA
The DNA here is from genome assembly GCF_963932015.1 of Anas acuta. Taxonomy (NCBI): domain Eukaryota; kingdom Metazoa; phylum Chordata; class Aves; order Anseriformes; family Anatidae; genus Anas; species Anas acuta. The sequence goes on from NC_089017.1 coordinate 12,458,457, forward strand.
AGATTTTTAGACCAAGTAATATTGCTCCCTGTTCCTGTTAATGTTCATTCACTCTGACTTCTACACATTGCTAACTGAAGTTAAGGTGGCATGTATGAAGCAACATGTAAAAATTACATCCGTATTATCCGTATAAACTATAATTCAAATACAGAGGTCTTAAAAAGAAATAAAAATAAAATAAAAACATATCCAACACAGTGGGCTGGGTGCACCTGTGAAAGGGATGAAACAAAACTGATTTTACCATCTCACAGAGCCTCCAGAGGTTGTCAATGTATTTGGTCAATATATTTTCTCTGCCAGGTGAGAAGAAATTCAACCTAGAACCCCCTAAAGCTAAAGCAAGCTCTGTGATTATCTTCTTATTTGCATATGTATCATTTTTCCACCCTCAGCCCAACTAAGACCTAATTGCACCCAAATTTCTGCAAGCAAAATGCTTTTGAAATGATGTCCATGGGTCTCCCAGCTTCATCCAAAGTGCTGTGTTAAAGAAAAGCAACGTAAGGAGAAGGAGAGGTAATGTAAGTATCAAATTCTCAGCTTCAATCATGGTAGATATGCCTAAGGATGTACAAATGTCATTACTTCATGGCATGAGGAAAGTTTGATTCCCCTTTTGAGCTTACCTCACTGTGTCTTGCACCTCTGATATTTGATATAAAACAAAACAAAACATTTTTCTTATATTTATTTATTTTTCTTCAGAAATCAGAGGTCTGTATTCAGGTTATAATAACTGTGTTGGGCTCCATTCTCCAACATTTGTCGCTGTGATAGTGACAGTGGTGTCAAACGGTCATGAACAATAGCCTCATTCTGCACTTGCTCGCGATGGGACAAGGCAAGGAACAGAAGGAGACATCTGAGGAGGGTTAAAGGCCAAACATATGGAGCCTGAAGGAGCAGCGCATGCTCCTCAAACTAGCAAGGGGCCCACACTAACCTTTATTGTTGAAAAGAAGCTGCCAGCTGGATCAAGATTGGATTTCGTGAAAGGAGTGAGTTTCCAGGCCTCAGCAGTGCAGACACAGTAAGCATCTGCCTCCTTAGGGAAGGGATGAGTCCTGCACCCTATAATGTGCAAGGGCAGCTAGCACACCCATGATGACAAGGGTAACTTTTACTGCAATTCATACACAGAAAGAGAGACCAACTAAAAGAAAATTAACCTGGCAGAGAGCTCTGCTATATCGACATTTATGTTCTAACCGAAGAAATTACACAATTAAGCAGTAAGAACATGCAACATATTACCGGGATGCAGATTAATACTGATACTGGTCATATTACCAAAGTCTACACCCCGAACAAATGAGATCTGTTTTTAATGAATAAAATGACAATAAAGTCTCTGGATAAAAGCTTCTGGGTCAAAAAAATATTATTTCCTTCTCATTTGAGGCCACTGATAGGATAACACCTCTGGATATTGAATGGAATTTCAAGTATAGTTAGGGTATCAGTAGCAAGGTGGAGAAATTAATGTGGTTGTGAAAATGTATTTATGACCTGTTGCTTATGACATTGCTTTTTGGTCTCCTAATCTGCCCCCTGATTTCATGCAACACATTCCAGCGTACACAGGCAAGGCAGGATGTCCTGCCCCAAAGATTGCCTCAGGATTGTCATCACATGCTGTCCCCTGGCAAGAGTACATGACATAATTGATCTAATCCAATAATAGAAGAAATGGGCAGATGGTAGCTAGAATTCCTGAAAGGCTTGTTACATTATTATCATCCAAAAGAAAGAAAATAGAGATAACAGCCTGCAATGGGGTATTCCTCTATTTTTCAGTACCTGAGCACAGTGTACAAGGGAACCCATCCAGGACATAACTCCAGCTCTCCATTCTTCTAGCCCACAACCACCAGAATGTGCTGTTTAGAGCAAGCTGCAGTCTGAATTTGCCCTAAGAAGACTGATATAATGTGCAATGTACCCTTACCCTGTATTTCTCCTCATGGGCCACCTCTGAGTGCAGTGGTAGGAATGGGTAGATGGGATGCAGAGAACAAGCAGTGAAGCTGTTCAGACTACATGCATATCTAGGCATTTTCCACGTGAAGGAGCAATCCCCTCCACTGTATGACAAGCGCTTTATATTCTATTTATACCATCTTGGTATAAGAAATATAACATGGCCAAAAAAATATTCCCTCACTTGTCTTGAAGATTCACAGTCCAGTATACTTACACTATATGTTAATTGTGTATGCTAGTTGATACATACATGTTTCGTTGGCAACTCTATTAGACTGAAAACACTCTTGTTTTCTTGCTATGTTATCAGATCGCAAACTTCAACAACCTTGCGACTTCTTAATCATTTCTAACTTTGAATTTAATTGGTTAGGAACTCCATAAGTAATGGTGTTTTCAAAGTAATTAACTTGAAACCTGTGAATCACCACAATAAAACATGACTAATATAATGTGCAGAAACTGTGTACAGAATTTATACAGAATTTATGATCCTGCTTCTTTGCATTTATCAAAAAAAAAAAAAAAAAAAAAAGGAATCCAGCAAAGTATTCATAGCTATTTGAAGTTGGTTTTGGTCACTAATTTCCCTATTCATGATACACTATTGCTGGCTAATTAGCACAGGTATCAGCACTTTAAATTAAATGTTTAATGATTTGCGAAGGAGGAAAACTTCCCTAGCAAAACAACAAGAACAAAAAAGGAATATTTTTAATTTTATGAAACAGGCTTAATTATTTGTCTTTTGGAATATGTGAATTAATAATATTTGTCTGAACTTAACTGAAATAGATTTTCTATCTTCAAAATTATGTCACTTCATTCATGTACATGTATATTGTGTTTTGTTTAGCATCAGACTGCAGTAAGTTCATTTGCATATTTTCTAGTACATTATGGAATAATTTAAAGGATCCTTAAGTACTTTGCAAATTTGCAATTTGTAATTTAAAAATTATATATTCACTTCTCTCAGCCTACTTCATGCTAAAAAGACAGTATAAACAACTGGCTCAATACCAATATAATCCCTTTTAGCAATGATTTCTCAGTATTTACTAGCAGGCAGCAAGGCACAAATTTGCTGTATATATTTTGCCTATGAACAGAGGCTGAAGCAAGGGATGATGGACATTATACTACCCAGGAGGAAGCTCAGGAGACAATATTTCTCAGGGACTACCTCTGTGAGCACTTCCTAAGACTAATAAAAATATCTCCCTTACATTTGCAGAAGCTAAATAGCAGAGTTCTCGATCTATGTGAATTTGTGAAAAAGTAAAATCCAAAACCACAGAAACAAAACATTTCTAAAGCAAAACATGCTCCTTGGATTAATTCAGATTAACAAATTGCACAAGGACTTCCAGCTCATATTTCAGCAAAGCTGGTAATATCATTTGTGACTCCTAGATTGTATCTTTTTCTTGCTGTAGAGCCCAGTCCAAGCAGGGCCATTTCCCGCGCTTCTGTGCTGAGCCCTGAGATACTTGCTTTGTTGTGCGGTGCCTACCTAGGATTTTGTCATAAGGTCCCTGATCAACCAACTATGGCCTAACATAACAGAAAGATTTTTAAAACAACTAAACGTCATAAAACCTCATTTTACTGTGTAAAGTTATGTATCTTCTTACGGTGAAACATGATTTTATTTAAAAAAATAAATAAATAAAATCAGAAGATCTAATGGTAAACCAAGTATACTAAGTACTACTGAGGCTACTTAGAACTTACAACTCACACATGTTCAAAATTACTTCTGAAGAAAAGGAAGAGTTTGTAATGGTTGTCTGTGATCCTGGGGGACTAATTTATAATGCAACTGTTAATTAGGTAATACATCTACTTTGAAGAAATCTTGATTAAAATAGGGAAAGTAAATGATGTCAAACTGGTCATTTCAAACTTGTAAGGTTGAAATTTTAAGTCCATACTAAAGTTGGATAAGTCAACTAAACCACTGGTTCCTCATCATATTATACATTTCTCTCTTTCTCTTGAACAGGGTGGGAATAGTCATCTAATTTCTCCTGACACCCCCTGTGTCAGCCTCTGCATTGAGCACTGCCATAGATTAAGACAAAGTGGCAAAAGAGAGCGGCTGTGTTCATGCCAAATAAATAGTACATGTACCTGAGTGTCTTTTCTCTTCACTGAAAAGCAGATACTGTGGTCGGTATTTCCCACTCTCACAAGCTCTAACACAACAATCCTGGTGAACACAACTTAAAAACAAGATACCTAGAAATTCAGGTAATCTGTAATTGATTTGGGGATTTGGGTACTAAAGGATTGGAATATCACACCAATTCTTATGTTCTTTTATAAACACCTGATGATGTAGGTGAGGTCTATCTGGCCCTAAAATAGAAAGGAAGCCAGAGAGCTGCAGCAAGAGAAGCTATTTGGCCAGTACTGAAGTGGGTGTGGGTGGGGAGGAATGAGAACTGTTTCCAATCAGTGAAGCCATTGTTTGCTGGGCATGTGGAATAAAACACTTTGCTGACCTAAGATGTCAGTTTGACCAGATGTCATCATTTTTTTTTTCCTACTCTTTGACAGGGGAAGCTCAGTGACTCCCTCAGCAATTCCTTTTCCTGTCTACATCCAGTTTACCATTTAATTCTGAAGCTGTCCATTAGGTAGAATTTACGTATGTGCCATGTATCAGTAGCTCTTTTATTTTTTTTTTCCATTTTCTCTTCCATGTACATATATCTATTTACCAAGGTGAGCCCCTTGTTCTTGTTGTGCCAGATTTTTCCCTTGTCCTGCAAATTGCTAATTGCAACTATTTGCTTTTTATGCCTGAACTGAAAATAGTGGGAACATTTAGATTGTTTTTCTGTGGCACGGACACAGCTGCCCTCTTTTGCCATTTTGTCTCAATCTGTGGCAGTACTCAGTGCAGAGGCTGGCTCAAGAGGTAAGAAATTAAATGACCTTTCCTAACCCATTCAAGAGAAAGAGATAGATGCATAATATTATGAGGCACTGCTGGTTTAGTTGTCTTATCCATCCCGTGACTTGTTTCTTCTCATTCACAGAAAAGCCTGGCATGTTACTAGCAATGGTATTTATATTTTCTTTTTTAATTTTTCTTTTTTTCTCTCATCCTGTGTGTGCTTTCAGTTTTCAATAGTCAGTCTTCCTGTTCAGTCTTCTCTCTTTTACAGTATCTAAAATCTGATATAAAGAATGTTTTTCCAAGTACACATCAACTCCTTGAAGATTATTTAGTTAGTTAGTTATACTAGAATAATGCACTTTCTGTTGTTTCCACATTTCTTCAGGAAGAATATCCGTGACCTTGTTCATCTAAGGTAATATCCATCTGCTACCATTGTCTCTGAGTAATAAAACTATGGTTAACTTTAATTTATTTTCCACCTGTTTCAATACATGGTTAAAGATGACACAACATCTCATTACAAGATATGGTTCTCCTGCTCAACAAAAAGTGGCTGCTAATGGTCTCTGCACCACTGGAATTTTAATACAGCTTTAGAAAGGCAGTGATGTATTTTCTAATACAAACATAGTAAAAAAATGTTCTGAAATTGTTTTACTCAGAGGCCGAAGGAAAATCCCTTTTTTGTCTTGGTTTCTCCATATACCAAATATAAAAACAATGAAGTGGCCTGATCAATAACAAAGTGCAAAAGAGTTGTTGCTGTGTACTCTAGGCTAATTAAATGAAAGGAAAAATGTGAGTTGACTCTAGTAAACACCTGAGACTTATAGAAGATGTTTCAGAGCTGACTACTTCACAAGTCAGATGGAGAACTAACTCCTTAGTTTATATTCAAGGGAGGTCATAATTGAAAGATACATAATTTATTAGTAAAATACGTATTATGCCCAGATTATTGAGTTCCAAATTATGCTTGATCTTTACTACTTGTAAATAGTAAAACACTAGTAACAATAACTCAGTGATTTAATGTTGAATCTTTCCATAGAGGATAAAGCCCATCAGAAATATATATATATATATATATAACAAAAGTCTGAAAAAAAAAAAAAGGAAAAAAAAAAAAAAGTAATTGAAAACACATTTGGAATCATTATTGATATAGAAATATCTCTTTTCTGACCTGATGTAAGTGTTCAAATCATGAAGGGTTCAGCCCATGCAGAGCAGTCTGAGGGGAGGCTTCATGGCAGCCTGCAACTCCTTCATGAGGGGAGCAGAGGGGCGGGTGCTGAGCTCTGTTCTCTGGGGACAGCAACAAGACCCAAGGTAATAACATAGGGATGGGACAGGGGAGGGTTAAGCTGGGTGTTAGGCAAAGGTTCTGCACCCAGAGCATGGTTGGGCACTGGGACAGCCTCCCCAAGGAGGTAAGTACTCATAGCCCCAAGTCTGTTGGAGTGTTTGGATGGCACTCAGACACATGGCCTAATTTTTGGGTGGTCCTGTGTGCAGCCAGAGTGGAACTTCATGGTCCTTGTGGGTCCTTCCAGCTCAGTATATTCTGTAATTTTGTGACTCAGTATTGGAGAGCCAAAAAAAAACCAAACACAAACAACCAGCCAACCAACCAACCAACCAAAAAAAAAAAAAAAAGAAAAGCTGGAAAAGCTGGGAATGAGTTTAAAACATTGACTGTGCTGCATGTAAACTGAGAAAATATAGAGTAAGAAAAAGTCTCTCAATGGTTCAATTAACTTGATTCCTAAATTGACCATACTTAGTGTCTGTATCAAAGTTTGCTCTTGGATTTAATACCGCTGTTGAAGCAGTAACAAAACCATGTAGTTTGTTAGGAAATATGAAATGTACCAGTACAAATCAAAAGCATGAAATCAGTTTTCAAATTTTTATGAAGACAAATCATAAAGTTATTATTATGAAAGGTGATGCAAAATAATAAGACCAAAAGGTCAGACATGCTGTCCTGGCTCACACATCACAAGCACAATCACAGTCCAACTCACTTAATGCTCACTAAGGAAAACACTTGTGCTTAAAGTTTAAGCATACAGTGAAGCAAAGAAGAGATGAAGTTTCCTACCTAACCCATGAAGATTTGATTGTCTTTCTGAAGCCTTATGGACCTATTCTGTCCATCTATTTTCAGCATCAAAAATGTAGGCAGATATGACACTCTCTAAGTGAATCTAAGAAATCTTCGTCTTTATAAGCACTATATGCACCACTTTTAGGAATGTTTCTTCTTTAAAACTTTAAAAGTAGGCACAAATTAAGTGCTTAAGGAAAATGGAATGAATCTATTTCTTCCATATTCTTCCTCTCTGTTTGTGTTACAGTGAAATGAACATACCCTTGCCCTGTCAAAACACTGCCTTTTTTAAAAACAAAACAAAACAAAACAAACAAAAACAAACAAGAAGACAACGACAGCTCCTGCTGGTCTCAGAAGTAATTTTCCAGGACAAGACCCTTTTTCTTGTATTCCGTGTTCCTCCAGGGATCACCATTTCTTTTAAATGGAGTAGAGGAACTTCAAATTTTCATGGATTGCCATGTGCTATGTGTTCTGCAATGTTTGCTGAGGTTTTATGGTTGAGAAGCTCAGTCTGCAATACAATAAAACCCTAAGTGAGGTAGGACTACATATAAGGGAAACTGTTGTGAAATACATACTTAAATCATAGTCTCTTTTTTAAATTTTATCCATGTCTCCAGGAAAAACAAACAAACAAACAAACAAACAAACAAAACACAACAGGGTGTGTTTTCAAAGTTTAAAAGAGTTGGGCTACATAAATTTGGAAAATTGGACTAGGTAAATTAAAATCTCTGTTTATAATTGATATCAACTGCTAGAGCAAACTAAATGTGATCACTGACTTTCAGATTTCCTATCCCTGGAGTCAAATATTTCTGAACTTTCCTTAGGTGTACATTTTGCTCTATCATTTGTTTAAAAATCTGATTCTTTAGTATTAAAAACAACAAACAAACAAAAAAAAAAAAAAACAAGTGAAGTATTTTTACTTCTGTAAAAATCTTTTTTTTTTTTTTTTTTTTCCCCCACCAAGTCTGTATACCATTCCTGCAGAAACTTTAAGATTCTTTAAAAGTGTGTTCAAAATTAGGTGAAGGGTAAAATTATGAATTTCCCACTTGGAAGAAAGTGGCTTAAATTCTATCCAATTATTTGCCATGGCAACCAGCTAAACACAAAAGGGCTGGAATGGATGTAGAGTACTGCCTCTATAATCATCACTGTATGTCCTTCAAATCATGGATATGCAGCACCACTATCCCAATCTACTTCAGGGCCATAAGCCTACACAGTAATTATATGCTTTGGAACACTCCACTTAAGTGCATCAATAATATAGTGAGTGAACACGTTCTTTAATTCTGCACCTGTAAATGGAGAAAAAAAAAAAAAAAAAAAAAAAAAAGTAAAGTAATATCTCTATCAGAAAATGGGGAAAAAGGAAATTAGATGATTACATTATTTTTTAACTTACTTTCTGATATATCAAGTCAAGCCAATTGCTAATTTTAAATGATCTATTAATAATCAACAAGTAAAAATGCTGGCAGAGTATCTTTCAGAACTATGATATGTGCTTACAAAGGAAGTAAAAATAGGAGTTCCAGATTAAGGACTTCATCCCATCAGTTCTTTATTTTGCATAGGACTTGTTCTGTTTCCTTGACTTTGCAGAGAGTAATTTTGAGTATTTGCAATTGCAGAACAATATATAATATAATGACATACATAGGTTCCACCTTGACCTCCACACATGCAAGTGTCTTGTCCTGAGGGTTATGAGGGAGGAATTGCCATTTGAGTTTCAAATGTTTGAGAGGGTTTGAGTTCCACGCTGGTTCTGTTACAGAGCTGTGTATATTTCACCTGTGTGTGTCTGTTTGCCCTCCTGCTCTTCCTCTGCTCCATGTTTGTCTTCTAAACTCACCAGAGATGGTGCTTCAGAGATGTTTTCAGTTTGTTCAGTGCTTCGCGCAATGGACCTCCATTATGCCTGGATGAAGGTACTGGTACAAAACACAGTCAAGGTTAACTCAGGTTGACTTTGACGTTTGTTGCTTCTGTTTCAGGTCTAAGAAAACCTTGTGGGTTCTGGTTGATTTTTCACAACTGTATTAGTTAGCTCATAAAAAATATAAAATTTGTCCCCATGAATCTTGCATTCGTAGACTACGAACAGCTATTGTGATAATAATAATTATTAATAATAAACCCTGAGTCCATTAATGCTAATACTACTCTTAATAACAGTAAAATGAATGCAAAAATGGATATGACACAATTTTAAGGATTTGACTCTTGTTAAATATGTGTGGTTGGAGTGAGTGTCAAGTGTTAGTTTTGGAGCTACATACTTTGTATGAGCAATTGCATGTTCATAATTGTAGTTATGGAAAGAAAGAAGCCATGGAGAGGAGAACTGTCAGGACTGAGCAGCACACCAAGGCATTTTAAGGGATTGAAATAACAATTAAAAAAAAAAAAAAAAGAAAAAAAAAAATCTCATCTCTACAGGACATATTAATCCTACTCCAATGTCTCAACTAACACGCCAACTTCTAAAACTGTTTTTCACTCTGGTGAGCTAACTCTTGGATTTATGTCAGGAATTTATATTTGAAATTATATATTTAAGTCATAACTACTGGACTGATGAGATTTAATAAAACAGTTAAGGTTTAAAAAAATGTAGATATTTAAACCTCACAGCATTGCAAAATTATGAAAACTGTAAAATGAGTGTCCTTTGAAATGGATGGAGACAGCAAACGAGAAGAACCTGGCAAATATGGTAATTTAAACACTATTAACCAGAAATTCATACTTTCTAAACAGATCTCCTGATAACCAAGAATTAACTTTCAGATTTTAAGCATTTTATAGTTTTGATCATACCATTTATTTACCACAAGTAGAATGAAAAAAAAAAAAAAAGGAACTCTGGAAAGTTTTATCTATGCATCTCTCCTACATCTATGGGGCAAGGCATTAGAATATGTCACAGTCTATGTATGCCTCCTGAATATAAGCAAGAGTGTACCATAAGAAATCATTAAGGCTGGTGCTTATGTGTAAATCTCCCCTAAAGTAACAGTCTTTGATATTCTACCAAAATGAGATATATGAAAATTAAATAAAATCAGTTAACATTCTCAGGGTGTTTTTACATTTAACAATATTATAGAAGTAAAAGCAAAACAAAACAAGCAAAAAAAAAAAAAAAACCACAAAACAAAAAAACAAACAAACAACAACAAAAAAATGTAAAGCTTTAAAGCTAAATAATTTATGTAGTTTAGTCTGAAAAAAAAAAAAAACAACAATTTAAAGTGGATCTTACTTGATTACTATGATTACTACTCACATTTTTTTTTTTTTAATAATAAAAAGTCGTGAAGGAACACTGTTCCAATTAGGTATACATTTTACCTAGTAGAAACTTTGTTTTCAGTGCTTTAGCACAATGCATTTCATGTGTGAGGAAAACCATCATTTTTATGAGGCAATTTGAACTGCCTGTAAAACTGATGGGGGCAAAAACGGTTAGATTTTTAACAACTCTGAGTCAAGAAGAATATTTGTTGCTTTCACTGACAGTTGTCATTGTTCCGTGTAAAAATGGAACCTGATTTACACAAGTGAAAACAAAATCAACCATCAAACACATATAATTTTACTCTACCTGTATGAAAACTGACCTCCATGACTTTTTTTTTGTCCAAATACACACAAATCAGTCAGTGTAGAGTCCCTGCAATCATAACTATAGTGATTGTATAGAAATGATATCTCACATACATTCTCAATTTTATTCAATTTTATTCTGAAGAATCTTAAGATATTTTACAAACCACACACACACACATACACACACGTACACACACACAAATAATTGAAAATTTGAAAAACAGGAAATAAAGTTACACTTTCTTAAGTGTGACATCAAAGATGATGCTGTGCTTCATGTGTTCTCCAAAATCATAGTCACAAAGATACCTCCATGTCTTACAGGAAGAGGTCATGCAGAGGAAGAGGACTTTACTTCTTCCAGTTTACTCAAGTGTCATATGACCCCTGTTTATAAGCCTTACAATTTCCTTGTGAGATGATGGTGTTCTTTCTCTCCTTTTCATATACTCGCTTATTTACTATATCCACACACCCTTGCTTTAGCCTTGGGCTGGTGATTCCTCCAAAGCTGGAGCACGCTGTCTACTTCCTACCAGCACCTGTAGCCATCGCGTGGTCAGCACCAGGTTTTCTACAGAGCCATGCACCTAGGCAGAAAGTGTCTCCTGGACCAGGCAGTAGGTGATATTAGAAGAAACAGTGATCACAGATGCCTCCCACGTGGGGAGGAACCAGGCAGGAGTTCATCCAGCTCGTAACTCAGACTCAGCTATGAAGCAGGGATGACAATTGTGCCATGCTGGTCAGGCAGGCTGTGAATGAGAGGTCACATCAGTAAATTTTAATAGCAAATGCACTTGAAAATCCAAATTACTGATTTTGCTATGAATATGCTCAATGTGTGTTTATGTTTTATCCTCTGTTATATGCAGAGTTCTACAGTGAGATCCTCATAAGTACTGCCTTCCTGTTAATATCACTACCATAAAGAACACGGTAGACACAGAGTACTGCAAAAGTTTTTAAAGATAACCATCTTTAGTTAAATTTCCTCAGTAATAATATTGAGGTGTATGAAGCATATGGGCATACCTAAAACATGCTCATATATGTTAAAAACATACTTTACCTCACATGTGTTGTTGTTGTTATTGTTAACAATTGTTACTGTTGTTACCAATGAATGTTTATGAATGATTGCTTTTGGTGAATGTTTATTACTTAGTTACATTGGAGAATATAGGGGAAGAAGTAGAAAGAATTACCAAAAAAGATTTGAAGAAAGTTGTTGCCCTATGACTTGCATATTTTTTCTATGACCAAAATAACTCTCTGTTTCATCAAACAGGCTCTGCATCTCTAATTGACATTAATAAGTAACATTAGTCAAATTATGTTGCTTTTATGGATTTATACACAGACACATGAAACAAAATTTCTACCAAGCACTTAGAAATGTGGGTCACTTTATGTTAATGCAACATCCATGCTGACATGCCAGCCTTGGATATTTATATATATATATAAAATAATATTAAAAATTAAGTGTAACTGTCAATTATTAAAATTCCATAACAGCATAATCTCGAACTTACTTCCGCTTTTCCATTACCAAAACCTAAATCTCAGAAATTCACAGTAAGAAATATCAATAGTGACAGTTCTTTCAGTGAGGAGAAACATTTCTTATTTCTTATTATCAAAACCTGTAGCTTTAGCTCATTTTGAAAGAAAAATGGAAGTAACAGAGAAAAGCAAAACTGGAATAAATATAGGATCCTGCAATGAGGTTTGACAATACCAAGTGTTCACCTTGGGTGGATTTGCAGAGATTAACTGTAAACCACAACTGCAAAGTTTGCTGTAGGAGTACTGGCAGGCTCAGGGCTATGGCAATATAGATGATGCTCCTGTAATAGCAAATTAAAGGAACACACAGCAGGGAAGGAGAGGTAATATTTGAAATCCACTCTCCAAATGATAATAAATTCCAAGCTCTTTGCACTCTAGGACAGTAATTGTTAATATTAAAGTAACTATTAATACTTGCCAGATCACTTAATTTGTGTACTTCTGTAATCTTAATTACAATCTGAGGAAGAATATCACCTCTTGTACAGGCAGAATGTTCTTTGAATAAAGAATAAAAGAAATCAGATCTATAGGAACTATCTCTTGGTGTCATCTAGTGGTTACGTTCCCATACTGCAAAAAGAAAATTGTGGGTGGACTTATTTGTTTAAACACACACACACACACACACACACACAAACTATGTTTGTTTCTGACTGAGTGGAATAAAGGGAGCTGCCATTTTTAGCAGACAAGGCAAGGTTAGCCTTTCTCTGCTCTTCACCCTGGCCTTTTTGCTGTGTCTTCTTATGAGGTCAAGACACATTGATAGAGAGCTCAGTTAACACACACTGGTGTGAAGGTGCTGTCTGCTGCCCCATTTAGGCTGCATGACTGAGCGACTGGGTGTTGTGAAAGGACATCCTCTGCCGACAGACAAGGTATTTCCTTATGGCTGACTGAGTCACACTCAGGGGATGCTGACAGATTGAAATGACATGCTACCAATCTGATTGACCATGGCACTGGAGAAACACTCAGAACAAAAACGAAGCATCCCCCAACCCTCTTGCCAGCTCTCTCCTCTTCTCCCTGTACTGTCCTGAGAAGGTGACAGTCTTGGCTAACACCAGGACAGGTGGCACTGCAAGACATGCTTGGATATAGAGGTACTGAAGTGTCATTTGAAAAAAAAAAAAAAAAAAAAAAAAAGGAAAAGACAGTAATTTTTAATATAACTATATTATTACATATGTACATATATTATATGCAATTGGAAAAGGCATTAAACCTCTGCTTAGAATAATAATAGATTAACCAGTCAGGCATACACATGATATCCAGCCTTAGATGTCTTTTATCAGGAAGAATAACCATTGTAAGGCCCCACTTGGAGTACTGCATCCAGGTCTGGGGCCCCCAGCAGAGGGACATAGACTTGTTAAAGAAGATCCAAAGAAAGGCCTTGAGGATGATCAGGGGGCTGAAGCACCTCTCATATGAAGACAGACTGAGAGAGCTAGGGTTGTTCAGCTTGAAGAAAAGAAGGCTTTGGGGAGACCTTACTGCAGCCTTTCAGTACTTAAATGGGGATTGTAAAAAAATGGAGAACAACTTTTTTCTCAGTCAGATAGGACTGAGTAAATAATAGGACAATAAAAAGGAGGAGATTTATATTAGTGGTTAGGAGAAAATTCTTCACTCAGAGGGTGTTGAGGCACTGGAACAGGTTCCACAGAAAAGCTGTGAATGTCCCATCCCTGGAGGTGTTCAAGACCAGGTTGGATGATGATCTGGGCAAGCTGATCTAGTGGGAGGCATCCCTGTCTATAGCAGGGAGGGTTGGAACTGGATGATCTTTAAGATCCCTTCCAACCTAAGTCCTTCTATGTTTCTATGATTATGCCAGTGAGTTTTATATATGTCTTATGACAAGTTGTGTTGCCACATGAAAGGGAGATGTATAGCCCTAAAAATCTGTGATTCCAAAGATAAAAGGCTGAAGGAGGTTTCATCACTGAGTCGGTAAACTCTGTATGTCCTTTCTAAGCCAAAATTTCCAAAGTTCACACTGATATCATAATAAGTGTTCAAATATTCAGCAAAGTTTTGGCTGCAGTGTTATCCACTGATTTTTGGTTGGGCTTACTGAGTGTTCAGCCTCTAGAACAGTATTTTTAATAGTGATGATATCTACTTTTTATTGCTTCCTAACAACTTAATTAGTGTTTTACTCAGCTGTTTATGAATCTATATATGGGCTCTGTCACCCATACTTCAAAGTATCCAAGTTGAAAATAATATTCAACAACACAAGAGTGCGTAAAAGTGCTCCAAAAACCACCGTCAACAAAAATAAACAAATTTTGAAAGTCAACAAAAATAAACAAATTTTGAAAGTAATTTTCAAAAGTGAGTCTGATGATGAAAAATAGAAATATGAACATATTTTATTTAAAATATGTTTGTTCTCAATTATGTAAAATTTATTTCCAGTATCAACAGAATCCATTATTTGAGAAGTTACACACAAAACCATGTTCCTTATCTCTGACTCTTAACAAAGGTAAAAGGAGCAAGTACCAAAGGATTTACAGCACTGGAGATTTTTGTTGTGAGGAACATGAAAGTTTCAGCACCAATAAGGACTTGACTCTGTCTACCTCTGAACGAGCCCCATAGCCAGGACTAGGAATGAATGAAAAAGAGAGAAATAGCCACCAATATTTAGTTCCAGCAGGCAAATAGACGAAGACACCACTAAAGACCAGGACAAGCCAAAGCAGTGTAGAAAAACATCCAAGAGATAATGATCCATTTAGTCTCTTCCAAAGGTCTGTTCATCAAATTTTGGAGAGTATTAGCCTAAATGGACTGGCATTCTGAATTGGTATAGCCATACTTGTGTTTTTGTCTTTAAAATTAGTATTTAACAAGTTCATAGGAAGCCCTGTTACAGACTGGAACTCAGCTGCATTACACATCTATCCAACATTCAGAGACTTTTAAAAAATTCAGCCCCAAATGCTTTTACATTTTAAACCTGATTAGAAATAACTCATTCAGATGGATGCTATGCAAGGGCACTAAAATATTTACTCCTGTATAAAAATAACTGCTCCAAATACAGAATTTTAATGGTAGGTAGTGAGGGAATATATCCAAATAAGCCACTAAAGAAACTATTAAAAGAATAAGACAAACTATACAATTATGTATGCTCTATCAGGCTGAGTGAAATGCATCAGTAAGAATATTTTTAATCTTGTTAAGATTCCTTATAAAACATCACTAAGATCTTGACTACAATAAGGCATTTAAGCAAGGGCTTATTTTTATGCTCGAGTAAACTATGAGAGCCAATGTGTTTTTATATGTGCTTAAAGAAAAGCATATATATATATGTATATATATATATATATATATATATATATATATGTATTATTTTTTCCCCTTTTTCTGTATTGTAAGACCACCAGGTAAATCTGTTCTTGAAAAATATAAAAAGATAGCTCTCCATTATTATCAGAATGGACTCAGTTACGAGTCTTATTTCTTTCATTTCATAACCATATGTTTATGATATCACTGAAGTTATATTTGCTGTTTACATCAAATTAAAATGGCTAAAGAAGGTTCCAGCACATGTGGAGAGGTTATGACCAGCATGCAGGGGGCACTGAACATGGGGACACAGATCTAGACTCTCATTATGCTTTTTGTACAATTCAGCTGTATTTTAACTTCCATATCATAGAATGGCTTTAGGTAGAAGGGATCTTAAAGACCATCTAGTTCCAAACGCCTGCCGTGGGTAGGGACACCTTCCTCTAGATCAGGTTGCTCAGGGCCTTATCCAGCCTGGTCTTGAACACCTCCAGGGATCCACAACTTCTCTGGGCAATGTGTTCTAGCACCTCAACACCCTCTGACTGAAGAGTTTCCTCCTAATATTTAATCTAAATCTCCCCTCTTTTAGTTTAAAACATTTCTTCCTTGTCTTATCATTATCTACCTGAATATATGTATTGTAACTATACATAGTACAATTAAACCTACTTTAGATTTAAAAATATTTAATGGAACATTTATAATAGATGTAAATAGATTACACACATATTTCTAAACCTACAATTCTAGGCTGCAAGTAAGTCTGTTGTTATTGCTATATTTATTAATATTTATTTTTGTTGTGTAACTTCACTATTACATCCTGGATTTTTAGTGGAATTTGACTATGAAGCAATCCTTAAGATACAACTGTGAAGTCCAATTTGCAATGTTAATTTTGTAAAAGATGTCCAAAGAAATAAGGCAACAGCAGCAGAATTAAGATCTTGATTTGGCTTACCTTTTTTGACTACAGTTCCACCATCACAGCACAATCAATGACTAACAGTTTCATTTAGTTTAAATGCAGTTAGAGTTGTTCATTCAGAATAGATAGTCTGAAAGTAGGAAAAACAGCCCAGTTTACATATGTCTAGACCAGAGTCAGAACAGTACCAAGTCTCAGGGAAGTCTGAGTTAACAGGAATAGAGTAGAGAAGAAAGGATGTGAAAAGAGAAAATGGGGAAAAGTCATTTAAAAAGAAAAAAAAATCACTAAGAAAAATTCTTTTACACCGAGGACATGTTTCATCAAAAAATGACAGTTGCACAGTCACATTAAATACATACATAAATAGGTTATTACTATTCATTGCCAGTAAAGTTTTCTCTGTCACAGAGAAATTATTATATGAGAACAGAAGACATAATCTGCTCTGAATATCTCACCTTTTTAAATTCAAGCCTGCTTTCATAACTGAAATGTACAAAACTTAAAGCAATAATTTTGCTGTTTACAAATTTGCAAAAGTAATTAAACTATATGCAAACAGTTCCAAGATACAGCAGAATATTTTCTGATAGGCACACTATATACATATATATATATATTATATATATATATATATATTATATATATATATATATATTATATATTATATTATATTATATTATATTATATTATATTATATTATATTATATTATATTATATTATATTATATTATATTATATTATATTATATTATATTATATTATATTATATTTATTATATGTAGTATATGTATAACATATATAATATAATATATATATATATATTATATATATATATTTGGTGGGCCTGCAAACTGATTTTATCTCCTAGATTGCCATGAGAAGACATGATTTGTTCACCAGCTTACATTTATATGATGTGAAATGCTATGTTTTATGTTGACAGACTTGAAGTTACAGTTTGAGCCAAATTTCTGTAAAGAAATGTTACTCAGAAAAACCTGAGAATATAACTTTGAATTTAATTTAAGAAACACAATGCATTTCTCCTAAGTGAAGATTGGAGCTTTCTAATCTTAGTACATATTTTAGAAAATGAGCCAAAAATGTTTTGTTTTTATTAATATCAAAACTTGCAAAGTGGATAAAATACAACTAACTGTGCCATATTTTTTTTTTATTTGATCATGCTGAATTCCTCCTAAGACTCAGCAATGCCAACAGCAAGTACAGTAAAATTTTTTGTACTGCCTGAGTTGAAGAATTCTATTTTTTTTACTCATTTTCATTGCTGCTCCACTATTTTCTTCTGCTCTTTAATGTACCAGTTCCAGCAGGGCTGTTTTACTGCACTTCCCAAATAGAAAATTAGGTTAGAGGAACTCTACTTCTTTCCCAAGGTAAATTACATTAAGTGCTGACCTAGAGACAATTTGATATAATAAGAATACTTTTGTAACTTTTTCCCGATGTAGCCATAACCTGATTTTTCTCTAAACACAGAGAAACTAAGGTTATAACTCAGAAACTGAAGTAGTAACCCTTTTAACAGACTTTTTTTTTTTTTTTTTTACTTTTTTTTTTACTTTTTCTTCAAATGCAACACTACATAGAGCTAGCAAAAAGCTGTGTATTGCCTACATTGTCTCTTAAGTTTGGCACTGTCTTCAGTGAATAATCTAATTGGGAAAAAATAAAAGGAGAAATATTCTTATTTCCTACTTTAGAAATGAAACTAAATACCATAGGAAATCTCATCATAAATGTGGTGGGGAAAAAAAAAGACTTTAAAGTTTGAATCAGAGCAACTAAGACAGGTGCTGGGTTAGAGGCTTTATATAATTCTTTGAAGAGATCAACTACTTCCCTGACATTATAATAGAAACAGAGTGCTGAAAGTCTAAAAATGTTTAATATACTCAAAAAAACTTTATGGAATAAGAGATGCAAAGATATGAAGAGCAAAATTCAGGACATTATTTATCTGTGGTTATAGAAGAAATTCTTCAGAAATAGTATTTCATGTTTCCTTTTTATTTTCTAATTCAAGTTTTGTAATTCATAACTAATGTCAGAAGAAATTTTAGGTTAAAAAAATGAAGGATTAACCCATCTTCTCACTGGCTAGCAATATTGGCTGTATTATCATTATTGCATGATCAGTTATTATCTTTGTGTCCGTGAAGAAAATAATATAAAAAATCTATCTTTATAAATGATTCAGTATGGCTCTTGTTTTCCATGCTGAAGACAATCCTTTCTGGTCTATGAACACAGCACTTCATTTTTGTTTTATTTTTCTTTATTATTTTTCTTTATTTTTTTTCCTCTTGTTCCTGATGTCTCTGTTTTTGTAGTTCTTGTTTTTGGCATGCTTTTTAACATGTATGTACTTGAAGAAAGAGATACACACTTCTTATTTTGAGATGAAGACTTTTTTAACAAATCAGCTGATTCCATTCAGACTGCACTTAAGACACTCAGATCTGCAAGGGATGGTCCTGCAGCTGCTTCTCTAACTATATTCAGACTGTCTCTAGTATGTCTCTACTTGTTTTGCAGCTCCTTATCTTCCAACATTTAAAAAATCTTTTCTGAAAACAGTATAAAGATCATTAATTGAAAACAATTTTTTAAGGTTTTGCATTAAATAAATAAAAGTTAGATGCTAATAGTTTTCCAGAATAGTTGATTATAATCACTACCACTAGTTCCAAATTCAGCTGTAAATAAATCTGTCGGTCTATTTTTTCCTAATCTCTCTCTCCCTCTTTTTTTTTTTTTCCCTTCTTCAGCTGCCTTATTATATAACATTTCCGAAGGTATGTAAAATGGAAAATTGTGGATATGATTTTATATTCAATTCAAAAGAAAGAGATTTAGAGTGTATCCTTAATGTCTCCACCTGTTTTGTCCCCAGCGCTTTTTTTTTTAGTAATGTCTGCCTAATTAGTCTTGGAGAAAAAGGCTCGTTATACAAAAATCAATTAACCCCCAAAATACAGGTGATTCCTTGGATGTATACACAATGAAGCATTCTCTCCAGGTGAGCGTCATACTCTTCCTTAATTAACTTAATCTGATGACACTTCAGAGATTTATCTTAAAAAATTCTGGGACAATATTCTCAGTGGAATAATTTCAGATTACACCAGTTTCAACTCATTTCATTGACTGTGCAGCATTTGTATCTAGGAAAGTTAAACAATGAAATATTAGTAAATACTGGATCTACATAATTTATTACCTATACAGTATATTAATATATTAATACCTATATTATAGATATATTTACTGTATATATAGTAAATTTGGGGATATGGAGGTCACAAAACTGACTTGTACACTTCTCATACTAAGGATAAATCAAATGAAGTAAAAAATCTGGCCCATCAATCTGATAAACTGAAATAAATGTATAACATATCAGAATATATCTCTGACCTTTCACTAAATAGCATTAATCCTCATTTATCATGAGCAATATATAACGTCTTTTGAAAAAGAGAGTATCTATCTATATACATATCTCATACATGTATGTACACACAGATAAAGAGATATGAAGAGGTAGATGTGTGAATATATATGAGAATATATATTATTTTAAAACTGAGAAAATATGTAAGTGAGAGAAGAATGTATAGCCAATCTTTGCAGTAAACAGAAGGGAGAAATCCAATCGTATATTTTGGATTTATTTCCTCTTTACATAATATAGGGTAATAATCTACAGAAAGTTTATACTGTAATTTAATACTGTGTAGAGAGTTTATGTAATATAGAGTTTCTTCCTGTCATAACTAATTCTGATTTTTTTTCCACAAAGTAGACAAACAAAACTCATTAGGAAATTCCTAAAAATATTCTTAATCTACACTTACAAAGTCAGAAAGAATCAAACCCACAAAATCAAGGCCAGAATACAGTTAATTTAAGAATTCCTAATGTAAAGAGTTTTAAAATTATTCCACAGATCATGTATTCAATGAATTTTTTAAAGGTTATTTTACATTGAATTTCTTTTTCAAATGATAAAGATTGACATCCACATTGACATATTCATGCAAGATATGACAAGAAACTGTTTTGATCCTACAGAAGATAGAAACTCTTGATCCTTTACCTATAATATCTGATGAAAACAAAAATGTTAATGAGCATATTTAGCATATACACTTACTGCTTATACTATACTGGAGAAAATAGAAAATTCTTCAGCAGAGCAGTGGCTAAAGATCTCCAGTATGTCCTTTTCCTGACAAATATTATTAGTGATAAATTAAAAGTTTGCCTGCTGTCACTGTTACCCTAGCTGACCTCTTAATTTCTTCAGTTCAAGTCCAATTAACCTTTGGGAAGAAGCACAACTGCTCTAACCAGACAAGTCAATAGAATCCAATAGTAATCATTTCATTTTCTGGTTTGTCAAAGGGCAGTGGTCCCACCTCAACCATTTCACACAAAGGTGGTAATTTATCAATGTTTAGAATGATCTGTACTGGACCATACCCAGCCCTCTCTCAAGTGCACTAATCAATTAAACAGGCAATATCTCAGTCATGCCACCCCATGTGGTTCCACTGAAGAAGGGACCAGTTGAGAGATTATTCTCCTCTTGTGATATTTACTGATTTAGTTTCAGGAATGAAAATATTGATATACACTGCAAACTTTTTTTGTCAATATAGTTCTTGGATTAGATCTATGAAAGTGTGAAGGAAAAAACTGTCTGGTGTGAAAAAATACTCTTCCACCATCTCTCTTCCACCATCTCTTCTTGAATGTGTAA
Source organism: Anas acuta (assembly GCF_963932015.1). NCBI lineage: Eukaryota > Metazoa > Chordata > Aves > Anseriformes > Anatidae > Anas > Anas acuta. The sequence goes on from NC_089017.1 coordinate 12,479,738, forward strand.
CTGCTGTTGAGTTTATTGAGATGTAACTATAGCATTGTGGAGAGGCAGAAAAGCATCTCAGGAGACCAAGAGGAAAACAAGATTAACTAGAGGTGATGTCAGGACTAAGAAATAGAAAGGGGTAAAGAAAGGCCTGACAAAACAAACAAACAAACAAACAAACAAACAAAACTATTATTTCATTGGTACTTCCTGTTTTTCAACTCTGACCTGGAGAGCAGCCACTACACATCATCACCAGGGAAAGGCTCAGTATGTAGTACATAGTATGTAGCATATAGCATGTAGTGGAAAGAGGTAGTGACACTTATACCTGTGGCAAAACTGTGCTGATACTTCACTAGCTATCTAGTTATGGGTACCAGAGTCAACAGACATCTAATTATGGGTATGTGGGTATTCTGGGGAAATGGGTAAAGACAGTCTGTAGTGTACAATAGGGGCCGATCGATAAAAATAAAGAGATGAGGGAATCTGCTAATAATACTCTCCGGTACGTCTGTAAGGTGACAATCAGGTTTTGCTGCTGTCATGTGAAATAAACATGAAATGTGGGTTGTCCCACATTCATCTTCATATAAGAAGACTGAAATTAAATTTTTCTTTCTAGAACAAGCAATGATGAGGAAAACTCTGCATGAAGATAAGGAAGAACAAGTTAGGTTCTGAAATATGGGGCATTGGACTTAATGTCACACCTAACAGAAAAGTCCCACACAGATTCATCACTGAACAACAAGATTAAGACAGCTGTGGGAACACCACATTGTGGAAAAAGCATCCAAATGATGGGAATGAGAAATGTGCTGAATTTGTTGTTTGCTTTTTCCAAGTTTACTGTAGGAACGCATCAGTCCATCTTTTTATACCAGAGACCAGCAAAGAAAAAAAAATCTGGAGTTTATAGGGATGGGGTTTTTACAGTAAGTGAACTACAAATGAACTTCCTAACCAAGTGATTACTCTAATAAGGAATTTTATTTCTAATTACTTACTTTCTGCATGTCTAATTTAAAGAAGATGTTTTTAATTCTTTGCATATCCAAGTAATTTTTCATTGTCTCATGACTACATTAATATATAGCAGTATTTGACAGACAGACTCTAAATTCTTCATTTGCTAAAAGCAACCGCAATATTTTTATTGCCAAAGCTGCTTGAAATCATAAGAAATCTATAAAATACAACTGGAGCCATTTTTAATCTACCTCTCCTCTTGACTGTTATTATACAGAATATACGGAGAAGATAGTAAAAGAACAAAAAATCCCTTTAAATTAGTTTTGCAGTTTCCTACTGTCCTATATTAAAGGCAGCCTAATAGAATTTATAGTAGTAGAACCCTTTTAGGCAGCACTCTTTGTATTTTTTATTAAGTCCATACTTGCAGAATCTACTTAATGTCAATTTCGTACAATGGTTACACTGCACAGAGTATTTTATTTTAAACCTGCAGGACACAATGATAAATTGATAATTGACCCCAAGGCCATAGAAAATAAAGAAGCCCTGTTTTTCATTAGTACAGTATTACACAGTTGTTAGGGGAAGGGAGAGCAATGCTAATTGAGTACTGAGAAGTTGCACAATTAAGAAATCATCCATGGTTTTAATTTCACATATTTAAGGCTGCAAAATTCCTAAATGTGAACAGTAAAATAAAATAAGATTAATGTGAGATACAATTATATAAAGCTTAACTATCCAGAAACAATTTCCATCCCTTTGTGTTTGACTGTTCAGTTGGGGAATAGTCAACAAATACTGTACTTTTTCTTTTGTCTCTGCTCCCTTAAATCCATAGTACTTCCCAAGGCTTCAGTTCTCATATAGTGCAGAGGACAAATACTGTGTTGGCTGTAAAAATGAGGGTGCTTGTTTTGTAAAGGAACCCCAGAGACTCCCATTGTTAATTAGTTTATTTTATATCAGGCTTTCTTACATTAAGGCCAGGGTTTATTCATATTCTATTCAGTGCCAGGCTAATTCTCTGATGGAACAACATGGAATCATTCATAGTTTGTCATAACCTGTTTTTGTTTGGTGTTAATTAGTTGACTATGATGTTTGTAAGGAGGTTCCCAAACATTAAAAGTTTTAGCACCTTCCCACATACAAAATTAGCTGTAAGTAAGATTGCCCCATTAAGGACCTCATACTTCAGCTCCTGATTACTTTTCCTTCTCTCCAGCACTATTGGATTCCTTTAGCTCATGATCATAAGTCTGCTTTGGTTCTTTACCATCTGAATTTTTCTCAGGCTCTGAGATGGACTGTGTTCATTCCTGAATTACACTTATCTTATGCAAAAGTGGTATTGCAGGTAGTATTGTGACTGTAGCAGCACAAAATTATATCCAATGTTGCAGCACAAAGTTGCAGCCAGTGTTGCATTACATTCAAAATGATCAGAGAAGAAAGGGACATGCCCTGACTCCTTGGGAGAGCTCCTGCTTTACACTGAAATATTTAATAATATAAACATTTAGCAATTTATAAAGACAATTTATCTAAAATTTGGAAGTCAGGCAGCAGCAGTACGTTCAGGTCACCCAAGCATTAATAATGTCCTCCCAGAGGAGTGAAAAGGTTGCATGGAATTAATTTTCTAGGTTCTGGAAGGCCAGTTATTCAAACCTGTTTTGTCACATGGGATAAAGCAGAAAATTAGGATTTATGCAAAGTACCATAAGAGTTTTCCCATGTGACCTATCCCAATCAACTAGTATTAAGTATAAAATGCACTAGGAGAAAATTATCAAAGCTGAAATATATAAATAAATAAATAAAAGTGAAAAAAAAAAAAGTGATTCAGAAATACAGTTCAATCATGACACACAAGTGATTTTTTTCAAGTTAGATAATTCATACAAGGAGATAAATCACAGTCATTATTACTCTGAGCATGGAAAACACAGAGCTTTCACTGAATCATTGATCTGATTTATCAGTGACCTGGAGAAGGCATTAGAATACTCAAGCTTGCTGATACCTCCATTTTGGACTTTGCATTCAAAACATCCAAGGGCAGCTCTGCTGGTTAGAGGGAACAGCCTGGAGGGATGAATAGGCTAATAGGAACCTCATGAATGAGGACAAATACCAGATCCTGTATTTGGGAAGGAAGAGCTCCTGGCAGTAGTAGAGGCTGGGGCAGACCTTGGAGCAGCTCTGCTGAAGAGGCCCTGGGGGTCCTGGTGGACAGTGAGTGAGCTGAGCCTGAGCCAGCAGTGAGCCCTGGAAGACTAATAGCAGCCTGGAATGTTTTAACAAGACCAGTCAGTAGATAGGAAAGTGATTGTCCCTTTTCACTTGGTACTCATTAGACTACATCCGAAATACTGCACACAGCTGGGGGTTCACCAGAAAAACAAAAAAACAAAAAAAAAAAAAAAAAAGATGGAATTCAGAGAAAGTCCAAATGGTCTGTTTTGAGTGAAACACAACTCCATAAGATAATCTAGAACAATGCCTATCTGGAAGACAATAACGTTTTACCATTTAGTAAATGTTTCTATATTTTTAATGGTACTGTCACACAATACTGTATTTTTGCAATTTTCTTCTCTTACAGTTTCATGGTTCATGAGTCTCTTGCTTCTGAGTGTAGCTTCCAGGTCTGTGATACATTTAAAATATGATTTCAGATATGAAGAATATCTTTTCTTTCAGCACCTTTGTAAAACTAACTCCTTTGGGATGATAAAGAACATTTGTGTAATTGTGAAAGAACTAACAGCTAGATGTAAAACATTCTGGAAATGATGCACAGACACTCTGGTTAGCTCTAAAGGTGGTCACAACATTTAGGGCAGAAGGAGTGAGCATCCTGCCCACTTGGTCTGTGAAATTCCTTCACTGAGGAAATCCAGGGAGAGGGACCAGGATGAAAGAGCAAGCCAGCACCCTCTCTCCATCGCCTATCCACCAAATGTGTGGTCTAGGCCATGGGCAAGCTAAAAAAAAAGATGGACACGCTGTCTAGAGGAGACAGGGAGATGGAATATCCATAGGAAGGCAGAATCCAACTAAGAGATGAACTAGCAAGAATCAGCCTATCCACCTGACTTGCACCAAAACCACAAAACTGATATTTTAATCTAGTTGTGTTTTTTCTTTTTTGCTTGTTTGTTTTGTTTTGTTTTTAAATAAATTATTCCTAATAAAGTGTGTTTGCTAGTCTTATCAAAAGTGGTGTGTTATACAGTCACTGACTTCTATTGTTACTCTTACTTTTTTATTCCCCTTCTGTTGAGACACTTAAAGAATTTCCCAAGCAAGACATATGAAAACAGAACTACAGAGCTAGAAGGCAGCCAGAAGACCACATGGGAAAGTATTTTTTTTTTTTTCTGTGAGTTACAGCAGGAAGTGAACACTTGCAGGAAGAAGTTCTACAGTAATAAATAAAGGCAAGAAAAGATAGGCACAGCAAGACTACCATCAAAATCAATATTTCTTTAAACTCCATTTCTCACTTAATATGAGAAAGCAGCTCTTCCTGTGAGACTTTGCTATTGATATATAATAGGGTAGGGATACAGTCACATATCTGGAACCATCTTAAGCTACAGAAAGAGGAGTGATACTTTTCTACTTTCTATAGGATATATTCTCTGATAGACAGAAGATCTTGTCTGGAGGCAATACTTTACAAAATTCTGAAATTGTAACACTACAAGTTTTGGATACCAAAAGAAGAGGATAGAATTCAGGTTTTCATCACTGAAAATGAAATAAAAGGGACTATCACCTTATTATGGGGAAAACAAACAAACAAACAACAATAACAACAACAAAAAACAAATGAGTATTTAATTCCATAAAGCAGTGACATAAACTAATTACATTTTTCTAAATGACGTGTATCCCTGGTGGAAACCTCTGTGAAAAACAGTCAATAAATCTTGCTGTATTTTTTCTCTTTTTTTTTTTCTTTTTTTTTTCTTTTGATTTTTTTTCTTTTTTTTTCTTTTTCATTTTGATGTCATTAACAACAAGAAAGTTTATCAGAGGTCTAGGAGCAACTCTAGATCAATGGTTACAATCTGTGTGAATCAAATGCTTTGTTTTTTCAGTATTCTTTTCATTCCATCTTTTTTTGTTTCGTTTTGTTTTGTTTTCAAACTGTCTCCCACAGTAGTGCAGTAGTGCAGGGGGTGCAGTAGTCCAGGTGAGTCACAGATGCAGACTATTTGATCAGTGTAAAACAATCTGCTCCTTTAAGAGTTTGAAAAGTTGGCTCATACTTATAGTAAAAACTGTGGCTAAATATTGCAGACCCTGACTTTAGGTACCTCCCTTTCTAGGACACCGAGATCCCTGACATCTATGGAAAACACAGTGCACAGATAAATGTCATCAGTACACTCGTGTCAACAGGGATGGTCTCATTACCTCTCCAAGTCTAGATCACGAAGTGAAGCGAAAACATGATGAGTCCCTTTAAGATGTTCGTAGATTTAACTCATAAGGATGACAGATATTTATACATTGCTGCTCTATAAGTTAATCTTTGTAATATGTTATTAATACTTGAAATATATATGCTTGAAATACTTTCACTTTTCCTGCAGTGTCAGCTTTATTTAAAACCAAATTCAGTTAAAAAAAAAAAAAAACATAAGGAATGAAAAACAGGCTTATACATACTATGTGTAAACTCACAGTACACTGAGAAGTAGCAACTATTTTTTTTTTTTCTTTAAAGATATTAATTGAAACATTAGCACTTGCTGATAAATATGTATTAAGAGAATAAATTACTAAAGAGATGTTCTTTGGATTCATTCCCGTTGTATTGTTATTAAAACAGAAGACAAAATATTGCAAAATATGGTTAAGACAAAAAATCTGAAACCCTTATTTTTACAGTGGTCTGCTCAAAAAGAAGTTTGTGTGTGGGTCATTATCTTCCAGGATCAAGGAACATGACATTCGATCCATGGAGAGTGTGATAGCGGAGAACAATTCAGTTACAGCTGACAGATTTTATCAAGTAGCTTTCTTTAGAAGACCTACACCTCTGCTAAGCAGAAAAAAAGAAAAAAAAGAAAAAAAAAAAAAAAGCCTTCTGTCCTTGTCTTTGACTAATCTGTTGTCACTATAACAAGTGTGAAATCTCTAAATATACACACATCTACTACAAGCAAACAAGCTGTCCAGAATCTAATTAGACAAAAATCTGCCCATCTGTTCTGCATTATCATGGGGCTTGCTCACATGCATGTTGTCTCATTACTAAAAGGCAGAGAGGTAAATTGAATTGAGCTGGACTTCCTCTTAAAGTGGGATCAGGACATGAAGTCAGCCCCTTGCTGTGAACCAACAAAGCACCACTGGGAGAAAGTGGGATGAGAGAAGTTTCTTATTTCTAAAGCCACATGTCCAGTGCTTACTATGAGGCCTAAGGGGGTGTTAATACCATTGTTATGCACAATACACCACTCACTACAACCATATAAACCTTGTTTTCAATGAAAATTGTTTGGTTTTTGTTCTTAATCTCCAGTGTCCCATGTCTTTTTATTACTATTTGCCTGCCATGGTATGCTGCATTTCGAACTTACAGCTTGTTTAGTGGAAGGCAGGAAAGTTTAATTGAAGCAAACTTTATTCATAAAAAATGAGGAAAATGTTTTTTATACTTTTTTTTTAATTACACATTAATTAATTTTAAAATTAATTATGCATTAACACCTTAATCAGGTTTTCAAAAGTGTTACTCAAGGACTCATGCTTTTGAGAAACATTTCATATTGGATGAATATGAAACACTTATATTATTAATACCTAGCACTTACAAACATTTATATATTTCTCCCACCTTGCAACCATGGAGAAAAACTCTCTGTTTTTTCTGAGAATAAGTTTCTCTAGTGCAATGTTTTTATATGAAACAAATTTTATTTATAGTGATGAATATTATAAATGAACAAATATTTTGTGAAATCTGGTCAATTCTAAAGATAAGTAGGTTAAGTGCAAGATCAGTGCAGATATGCATTCAAAGAAAAGGAAAAACTGGGATATATTTCTACCTTTTAGACAGTTCTCATTAGCAGAACATTTGAGTGCATCAAGAATTATGCTAATCCTCCTTTGTTAGCCTGAAAAGTGTATGACTTGGGTGCTAGATCATTCCCAGGAGCAAGATGAACTCCCTTCTTTCCTCCTGTTCCTTCATTCCATCTCATCTGCTTTCTTCAAACTACATGACTTTTCATTGATCAGATGCAGTAAGTCAAAAGAAATGGAGAGTGGATATACATGGGACACTACAGAGTTTGTTTGGATAATTTTTATGCTAACAATAGGCAGACAAACCTGGATACAGGGAAGGATATATGACATTTTCCTGGGAAACAGAAGGGAGGCTGTAACTGATGACTGGATCCTCCTACGCAGGCATCTTTGATTCTTCTACTGGGAAAGTAGTTTGCCATTGGAATGACAAAGTGTTCCACTCTGAAAGTGTATTGGCCAAGGTAGGACATTTTCCTATCCAGTGTCAATTTAATGCAAAATGGAGAAACTGACCTAGAAAATAGGACCAAAAAAAAAGTGGCTTATAAAGAACCACAAGAAGATTTTTGCTTTCAGGTAATCTCAGAAGAGCTGGTGTCCCTCACAGGAATAAATTCATTTGTGCAAGCAAATTAAAACTATTGAACAGAACAAATAATAGGAATTTTGATACATTTAATTTTTTTGAAATATATAGAGCCCATAAAAGTTCAGAAAATATTGCAAAAATGTGCCTCTAAGGAAAGCAGTTCTTTTGAAATGTAGAAAGAAAAGATTTGAAAATACTAATAAATTCCAATGCCAGGATTAAGTTCAGGTTTGGAACTATGTTTTTTCCCTTTCTGTGAAAATTTTTACCTGTGCTGTGCATAATCTACAATCATCTGCAAGGATTTCATAGACAGTGCTATACTATGCCTAGGCAAAGCAGCCCAGTGGCAGCGGCATTAATTCTGTACATTTCAGAGAAATGGAATAAGAATGTGAGAAAATAAGAGAGACATGTTCAGAAACTAAGAGCTAACTAAGGGCTAGAACAAAGAACAAAGAGAAGAGAAGGGGAGGGAAGATCAAAGAAAGAGTGAGAAAAGTTAAAAAGAAAAGAGAGAATTGACCAGAGAGAATTGGTCAAAATTGACCATGGAGATGAAAGAAAGAAATTCAGACAGAGACCTAAGTTATATCCTAGGAAAAATCCAGTTTAAGATTGTCTTCATGATCCATTTAACCACATGTCATATGGGAAATTCCAGCAACAATATGGAACATTCTCTTATGGATTTATTTGTGTATACCTACATACTGAAAGTAGCTCTAATAATAGGTGACATGGAATAAAAAATTCATTGTTTAAGATGGCTGCAAAATTAGGTGCTCATGTCTCTTTCTTTAGAATTATTATTATTATTTTTTTTTAATACTCTTCCTAACAAATATATTTGGCACAGTTTTGTCACTCTGATCTATATTTTAGTATTTTAGATCAAACTATGCTGTGTACTACTGGTATTCATCTCACATGCACACTGTAAAGATAGTATTTCTCCATAAATTATTTAATAAATACTTGCTTTTCCAGTTTTAACACTGTCCCCTTTAGATTTCTGCAGCTTCCTAGAGTCTAAACACAGTAAAGGTACCATCAATCCCTGAACTATGCATTCAGTATTTCTAAATTGACGTGATACTGCACCTAACTATACATTTTTTTCTGTCACCTATATGGAATGTATTTCTTACTCTCATGCTGCACAAATTATTAAAGAAAAAATAAATAATATTTTCCTTTTTAAGTATCTTATTATTTTCTCTTTATTCATAGAGGCAGAATGTGAGAGACGTCTACAGATTTCCCATAACTGATCGCTTGCCAAAAAAAAAAATAAATTATATATATATATGTATATATATATATTTTTCCTTTAGAAAATGTCCATTGATATATTGAAATAGCAGGGAAGGGGGAAAAAAACCCATAATGCTTCATTAGTTAATTGCGCAGAGTACAGCTCTTTAGGGGTAAACAAGTGAAGGACATTTGCTGAATGGTCTATGCCCATCATGCATATTATGGTGTAATGGTGTTAGTAATGGTAGGAGGCTCCGGGAGAGTCATCTGTCAAATTAGCACACTGAATTATTTATTGCCTCAGAATAAAATTGTGGAAGGAAGCAGCTGAGACCCATGCATAAGAAAATACAAAATAAAGAAACATTCCCTCCCCAAAATAACTAGTACAACTACTTTGCAGTTCAGTAATGTCACTGATATTTGTAAACATACACAATATTTAAATAGCATGTGTGTATAAAGATATTAAGATCTGCATATGGCTTCTAATAAACAGTAAATAATATACATACATACATTATCTCTCTCTATATAAAGACATGAAAATATATTTGCAATTAGAATAGTGATAATTTTCATTTATACAAGTACGACAATGGTTATACTATTTATACTACATATTTCATATATTACTTAGGAAATTTAAAGATGTATATTGTATATATGTTAGATATCTGTATTATATGGAATTAAAATTTATAAAATGAAAGTGTATAAATGCAATAAGCAGTGTAGTTCAGTTGGAATCACTTATTCATTCTTTGCAAATACTGGAATGTAGGTTTTCAATAAATATAAAGTGTTAAAACTAATTCATAAAATCATTAAATAATTTCTGTAATTACTGAAATCCATAACTGCAACTATATCTAGAGATTATGAAGGCATGGAAGACTTTGCAGTTGTATTGTGATAAAAAAGTCAGTGCTGTAGTTCCCCACTGGTAATGGCTTAAAATTAATCTTTATTACTCAGTATCTCTTTTTCACTCTTTTCTGTCTTTATCCACAGTAAGTTATCAAAGTTACAGTAACTTACCAACACCTCTGATGACAAATGTCTTCTGTGATTCATTAATCTTACAAATCTCTTCTGTGATTGAATCTTCATCCCTAGATGCTTTTTACTGTAGACGTGTGCCCAGTATCTTAGTCACCAGGTTTGCTGTCAATATCTTGCTTGATACTTTTCTACAAGGCACTTAGCAATTGTACTATGAAATATTTCGTCATGAATTTTAGTGGGAGCAATCTCCAAGAATACAATTAAATATGTTAATGTAAGATCTGCATCATTAAAAAATACAGAGCCTTTAAGAGACCTTTTACAGAGCATTTACTCACTTTTAAATGTTAGTAGCTACAGATTTGTGTTTCAGACGTTTTGCACATAAGTCTTTGGAAGGCAATATTCCCCTCCAAATTCATAGACTTGATCTCTTAATATTCTAATTATAAATCTAACCTCCCCATCTTCAGTTAATCCAGAGAACCTCAATACCTGTCTTTCTACAGTATCAGATATTCATTGAGCTATAAGTTTGCTTTCCTGTTATGTTATAGAGATGAAAATGGGATTTTGCAGGCTTTCTTATAAGGGCACTAATAAAATATTCTTCACCATATTATAGAAATGATTACTGCTTGACTGATATTTTTGAGGTTTTCTGTAGCTCGTTGTCCAAAGACAAAAGAAGTGTCTGGGGGAAAAGCAGGATTTTCCATAAAACAATGCTTCATAGTTTTTATCTATGTTATGGAGAAAAGTTTTAAGGACTGAGACAAATAACCAATAATACACATTAGCTAGTACATGAATACGTGCAGAATTTACAACTTCAAAGAAAGATGAATTGTATATTTGAATCCATCTGTATATATTTGTATATTTTATAATGTATATTTGAATCCACCTAAAATTGATGTTGCTCACTTTCCAAATACTTGTGTAATTTTGTTTGCTTTTATTGCAACATTAACTTCAAGATCTCAGTATTTTTTGTGCTAAATAGCATTTAATCTCTCTAGACATGATATTTCAAAGCTTCCACAAACCCTTTCCTGAAAGGCAGTGGCTATACTCTGCAGAGCACTGGGCACTGGAAGAGGAAGAACCAAAACCTGCATGAGGAAAACAGCCTTTCAACATACCTAATATTACCAATATTATAAATATCCCTTGCCATGAATCGCATGTGAAGAGACTTAATTAAAGGAAACATTTATGTTGGCAAATGTATGCAAGCCAACTATGATGTTAATATTGATGGTCAAACATATTGTCGTTTGTTGAAAGATTTTCTGCCTAAATTATATTCTCAGAATGTATCTCTTTAAATCTGTGACTCTTCCCTTTTATTTCCTCTCTCTCTTCTTTGCCTTTCTTATAGAGGTAGCTCTGTGCTTACACACAGACAAAGGTCTGTAATACTACTATTTTTATCTAAATATACATGCTGGTTTCAAAGGTTAGTAAAAGAACATTTTAAAAATGACAGCATACAGTTGCTAAAAACATTCCAGCAACTAGCATTTGTGAAAATCTTGCCATTAGATGTAGGCTTCCATGTATTTTGATGTTGTTGTTTAACAGTATATGTTTTTTATAAGAAATAAAATTAACAACTCTGACTGGACAAAGAGAGGAAAAAGCTAGTTGTCTGTATAACACAAGATAATTGTTCCTGCATACATCACATTTAAATGAGTCATCTGTTGGATGATTATTCGTTTGAATAAACTTTAAAAATCTAGTGTTAGAATGAAATCTGAATTTCTCAAGGCCAAAGTTCTTTACCTGTCAATCTAAGATTTCACTGTAAGTTTTTCTCTGAGAGAGAGAATGAAGTTGTACCTCCATGTTCACTGCCTAGCAGTAAAGAACTGAGCAACCTACAAGTCCACATGACAAGCAGACCACCACTTAAGCAGTACAGAATAAGTAATTAGCTCTTCAAGTCCATGCAAAGCTTCCAGAAAGGAACCTATTCCTTGAAGCAGGGCCAACATGTAAGACATCATTGCCATTTATTGCCCAGTAAAAAGAAAGGAAAAGAGAATAGTTTCAATGGCAAAACACCAGTTCTAGGAGAGCAGCTGATGCAGCAAAGAACAGTTGGTTGTACTTTGATTATCGTCTTGTCAATCAACCCCCCATAAAGATCTAAAGCAAACATACTCTAAAGAACTGTTTATATGTGTTTGCAACAAACAACCTGTGTCTTGTAAACAGCTGACATCTGCTCAGGATCACATGGATGCAGGGTCTACTCTCATTGCATTCAAAACTAATATTCAAGGAATAAAAATAAATAAGTAAATAAATAAATAAATAAAAGAGCTAAATGACTAGTGAATAGTTTCAGTTTAGTACTATGCTGAAAATCCTTTGTAAAAGAACATCTAAATCCCTAGCTTACTTACAGGATTATATGTGAACTTTGTGCAAAAGGGAGTTCATTTTTTTTTGTTTTCAGTTACCAGCTGGAACTAGCTTTGGAGAGCAAAAAGTTATTTAATAATAACCAGTTTTCTAAATTAATTTAATTTTGTTGTCACAAGGACTAGGTTCTGTCAGCTTTTCTTTGCTGAATATTACTTTTTTTCCAGAAGCCTTGCTGGAATTAGTCAAACTTTCCACATACAAGCCTGGATTAATAAGTTTTCATAGAACAGATATAGAACTTGACCTGGGGGAATGGCACAAATCTGTGTCAGGGGAGGTTCATACCGGATATTAGGGAAAAGTTTTTCACTGAGAGGGTTGTCAGGCACTGGGAAAAGCTCCCCAGGGCAGTGGTCACAGCACTGACCTGCTGGAGTTCAAGAAGCATTTGGACAACACTCTCAGACGTCTGATTTTGGGTGGTCCTGTGCAGACCCAGTTGCTGGACTCAATCACAGAATGGTTTGAGTTGGAAGAAACCTTTAAAGATCACCTAGTCACCTAGTTCCTCCCCCTGCCCAGCACCTCTTCTATCCAACCCTCCCCCTTCCCTCCCCAGTGTATCTTTCACTGCATCAGGTTGTCTAAAACTGCATCCAACCTGACTTTGAACACTTCCAGGAATGAGGTATGCACAATTTGTTTGGGCAACCTGTTCTACTGTCTCATCATCCACATCTAGAAAAAATATTTTAAATGTTATTCTCACAGCACTGCAACACTATTAAAGCTTTATTGCTTCCCATCAAATTAAGTTTGAATTTCTTGTTTTTATTTCCAGGATAACTTCCATTCTGTCCTTTCACCAAATCTGTCTGGACTGCATCTCTGCCCTTCTCTGCTACTTCTTCCTCCTTTAACAATCCCACCCTTCTGATTCAGTGATCCCTTCCAAATCAGGGTATTCTGTAATTGTATGATTCTATGATCTTGGAATTCTGATGACTGATAATGTAAATTAGTGATCTTGGAATTCTGATGACTGATAATGTAAATTAGTGATCTGCTGGATCAGGCAGTAGCACATGTTTGATCTGGATTAAACATGGATACATAATCACATCACTGTCAAAATAAAGAGAACATAAGGTGAAGGTTATATGGGATTGCTCATTTAATACTGGATGTATCCTTGTTGCAGGAAGGCAGGCAATGCCAGATCAAACCTAAAGACAGGGTAGTATATGCTGCCCCTTCTTGCTGTGGTAAAGTTCCCTTTTCAAATGTTTTGGAATAAATTTGACTATAAGCAGATCTACACTTCACATCCTGAGACCAGAAAGTTTTTGTTGAAGGTCCAGTTAGCTTTAAATTGTTAACAAGTTACAGCTACAGTAGGTACATCTAAATGATGCAGTTAGCTTAAATATGAACCTGCTCCCATCTCTGATTCTTAGATAGCACCCACTACAAATATATTGACTTGTATTGTGTCCAAAGGCTGGGACAAGCCATTTCTGGCTCATCTAGAGAAACACACCCACAGCTGGAACAGTGTCTTGAGCCTGTCACCTCTGGGAATAATGGGTGCAGTGCTGGCTAGCTCTCTCCCAGTCCTCAGTGGGTGACCACACAAGTTTCTTTGCCACTGCATTGCATTCTGCCATGATGCCCCTGCAATGGTCTACAAAAATAAATGCAGTCTAAAATCTACATCTGATTGCTATGTCAGTTCTCCATGCCTATCAGGAGGATGATTATAGGATAAACAACATGACTTGGAATTAGTTAGGAAGAAGGAACATTTGGGTTCCTCAAGGGACACCCCTGTATTAAGTCCTCACAAATAACATTGGCATTTGCAGAATAGTTTAACTGTGCAATATCACAGTAAGATTTTGAAAATTATCTGCTCTAAAATGAACGACTATATTATTCTTTCTATTAAAAGTCTGTCAGAATGCCACAGAATCCTGCTGGTTCATTATAATGAAATTCTGAGGAATAATAATAATTAAAAAAAAAAAAAAAAAAAAAAAAGGAAAAACAATAAGAAAAAAAAAGTCAAGGCATTGGAAAATGCATTTCCCTGGACTTTTCCTGGGCTGATAGGCAGTCCCCTTCTGTGTCCCAGCCATAGCCCAGAAGCCTGACTGGTGTTGTGTTAACTTCTCCATAGGACAGAGAGACACAATGATTACATTAAAAGAACAGGTGGAATACCCTATGGCTGTGGCATTAAGGACAGGTGACATAGCAGGCACATTTCCAAGGACAGATCATACAAGTATAACTACTGCATAAGAGGCCTCCTCCCTACGTAAACCTTGAGGCCACACAGAGGGACAGAGAGAAGGGAAGACCTCTTTGCAGAAGCAGTTTGAATGCAGAAAGTTTGTAGGAGATGTGTAAAAAACAGAAGAATGGGATGCATATTTTATTGAAAGATCAATAGAGAACCACCATGAAGAAGCCAGAGCACATTACAAGCTCATGGCTGGTAGTAAGGAAGGCAGTTTCAAGGACTGAGGAAGAGGATGAACTGTTAAATGTTGAATAGGGAGGGAGGGAAGCAGAGAGGGAGGGAAGGAGGGAGGGAGGGAGGAAGGGAAAGACAGAGGAAGGTACGGAGGGAGGGATGTATGGGTGAATGAATGATGAGATTGTGGATAGAAAGGTTTGAAGCTGTGAACATATTACAATGTATGTGATATAGGGCTAAGAAGATCAGAGGGCTGGAGCACCTGTCCTATGAAGAAATGCCGAGAGAGCTGGGGTTTTCAGCTGGAGAAGAGAAGGCTTCAGGGTGACCTCATTGCAGCCTTTCAGTACTTAAAGAGGGCTTATACATCTTTTTACAAAGATGGAGAGCAACTCTTTGCTCAGTCACATAATGATAGGACAAGGGTGAATAATTTTAAACTAGAAGAGGGGAGAGTTAGATTAGAGGTTAGGAAGGAATTCTTCACTCAGCATGTGGTGAGGCACTGGAACAGGTTGCCCAGAGAAGTTGTAGATGCCCCATCCATTGAGGTGTTCAAAGCTAGGTTAGATAAGACCCTGAGCAACTTGATCTAGTGGGAGGTGTCCTTGCCTATGGCAGGGGGGTTGGAGTTAGATGATCTTCGAGAGGCAGGAGACCTTTTCTCCATTAACACCAGTGACAGGACCCACGGGAACAGGGTTAAGCTGAGGCAGGGGAAATTTAGGCTTGACATCAGGAGGGGGTTCTTCACAGAGAGGGTGGTTGCACACTGGAACAGGCTCCCCAGGGAAGTGGTCACTGCACCGAGCCTGTCTGAATTTAAGAAGAGATTGGACTGTGCACTTAGTCACATGGTCTGAACTTTTGGGTAGACCTGTGCGGTGTCAAGAGTTGGACTTGATGATCCTTAAGGGTCCCTTCCAACTCAGGATATTCTATGATTCTATCTTTAAGGTCCCTTCCAGCCCAAGCCATTTTACGATTTATTCTATCTGGCTCCTTATAATGTTTTTTTCCATAGTAGGGTAGGGTTGGCTTCTGGGGGGTTGGTATAAATGATCATTCTTTGTTATTCAGCCCAGTCTTTTTGCTTGAGCACTGTGAAATGCTTAGAGACCTCTGCCTGGCCATTAGCAACCTCAGAGCACAGTCCTTAGTACCCTGCAAGTGCCAAGATCCTGTTCTAGGCCTTGTGATTGTTCGCATTTTCCTGTGAGACCAAAGGCTGTGACAGCAAGAATTATGATACAAAAGAGTGTCCAGTCTCCCAGACAGGAGCATCTTCTTGTATATGGAGTGGAGATTAAAATGCAAATGCACCAGAGGAGATTTGCCAGCAGCAGAAGACATCATGCTTAAACATTCAGGCAAGTTTGGATGTTTTGGGACCATGGTAAACAAGTTTCTTACACAGAGTACA
Organism: Anas acuta; assembly: GCF_963932015.1. Classification (NCBI taxonomy): domain Eukaryota; kingdom Metazoa; phylum Chordata; class Aves; order Anseriformes; family Anatidae; genus Anas; species Anas acuta. Next base: position 12,495,905 of record NC_089017.1, read on the forward strand.
CCACAGGGGCATGGAATGTGCCTAGTCTGAGTAAATTGGATAAAACACAGACTAGGAGGGCTGTAAAAGCATGAATGCAGCTGAGACAGCAAGTTTACCCTGAAAGGTAAATGTTAGCATTTGGATACGCAATAATTGCACCCCCTATTATATAAGCAATCATATCCCGTGAAACAAATTTCAGAAGTGAAATTCCTAGGTTGCTTTATCAGACACACATATACACAATATTGTATATCTGTGTTTTACTCAGTTTTACGTGCTTTCTGAAGAAGTAGGATCTTTATGCCCACAGAACATTACATTTACAAATTGTATTTGGGGAAAGAAAAAAAATCTCTTAAAAGTAGTTGCAATTTCTGTTTGCAACCTTTAGCATTGGCTTGATTTCTGTTAAAAATAAATAAATAAATAAATAAATAAATAAATAAATAAATAAATAAATAAATAAATAAATAAAAATTAAATTTGCCTTAAATGTCAAGCCTCTGATTATAGCTTATGAGAATTGAATGATAAATTTATTTTTTATTTGTTAGCTACATAAAGCCATAATTCCATTTATTTTGAATATCAGCAGGAATAATTTAATTTAAGTTCTCCCTTCAGGAGCTTTTTCTTATAAACCTACCTGTTTACTTTTCCAAAGTGTTCTCGAGTAAACAGACAGCAGCACTGGATAATAAATATAATTTTGTTTCCAGTTTATTTTGTGTGACTGGTAACAATTCTAGATGATTAGTTTGGCATATTTCTTTCTACTTTAGCTTTGTTATCAAATGATTTCAATTGCATATTTCATTTCTTTAGCTGGCAAAAAGTTAACATTTAGAAATAACCTTAATTTACCAAATGCAGTGCAGTTTTAGTGAGATCTGATTTTATTACATGGAAACTCCTATAATTTGAAATAATTATGCTGTTGAGCACATGTACAATACTACAGATATTTAACAATTCTATTGTAAGCATATATAAAAATATATCCAAACCATGTATTAGAAAATTCTTTAATGGACTGAATTCTTATGACTACAGCTACTTCACAAATGTATTTTATAATTTTACTGCTTCTATTTTAATTCTACTAATACATGTGTTGTGTTTTTTTTGTTGTTGTTGTTGTTATTTTTTTGTTTTGTTTTGTTTTGTTTTGTTTTTAAATGAAACTCATACTTAATAAACTGTCTCAAATAACACAGTAATGGAAATATTCCATTTAATTTATATGTTCTTAAAAAAGCACTAGCTCTGTAAATGTTTTCTAATCGAGCTGATATTGGATTGTTGAAAGTGTATATTTTTGTGAAGAGAAAAAGATGCCTTTGATTTTTTTCTTCCATGAAAGGCCACCAAGATTATCTGTGTTGAGGTTTCTAGTATTTACTGCTGTCTTTCCTATCTGTCCAACTTTGTTTATACAAAGTGACCTTTAAGTCTCTAGTCTAAAGCAATAAAGTGAAGGCTTCCTGTCTTATTGATTTGGTGAGGCCTATTTTCACACTAATAAAATGGAACCTATTTTACTAAAATACACTTTTAGACAATGTCTATAAATGAACCTGAGTCTTGATAATTTTGGAAGAGGTCAGCCTAGAGTAAGCAGGTCATATCTGTGGTAAATCAACTCCTAGGAACAGATCACTGGACACTATAAAAATCAGGAGTGTTTTTTTAAGAGACCGACTTGAACCCTCCTTAACCAGAGAATAACATCTGACCTTGGCAGTGAAATTTATCACAACATTTCAATTAAAACTTGGCAGCAATGCAATGCTCTGTTATGGCTGACCTTACTGCAGAAAGCATATACGGGAGGTGAGACTCAGGTAGGCTGCCAGCTCTTCAGTGGTCATGAAGGATACACAACACAAATCTTTCTAGTGTTATCTGATATTTACTAAAAGCCTCATTATCATTCTTGCTCAACAAGGAAATTACTGGATGCCTAATGTTGTTGATAATCATTCAGTATATGTTTTTATTTCTAAGTACATGTACATTAATATTAATGTTGTTCTACTTACATCCTGTGCTTCACAATGAAAGAAAATTACATTATATAACAAATAGCTATTTGATTCTCTAGAATATTAAATCCTAAAAGGGATGGAGCTCAGTTTTGTCATATTTTGCAGTACTTTCCTAAACAAGAGAAGGAAATGTCTACACTAGCCATGTGACTTGCTAGATAAGGTTGCTGTAAATTTTCTATTTTATTGATCCGGTTTTCATGGCTTTTTCAAACGGAGTTTCCACTGCTGTGCCAAGCACAAAGTTGCCACTGAGGCAAGAACTGAGCAGGAACAGAGCAGGGCAGCACCTTGAAACTGCTGACCCCAAATTCACCACAGTACTTCCCAGCTTTGGGAAGTTTTTGCTGGCCACCTCCAACCTTTTGCTGGTGACCTCCAGCCATTACATCAGGGGCTTAGCTGCTGATACAAGTCATCAGGGCTTTAAAAAGGGTGAGAGAGTAATACCTCCATTTTCTTGCAGGCAATGACAAATTATATTAGCATATCTGCTAATGAGAATCCAGAACTCAGCTATATTTATGGTATGTGGAGAAAGGACCCAGAAGAGAGCTTGCATTTACCCTCAGTTCCTTTGAGATCCCCATTCACTCAGTATTCTGCAACAACAGGTGACTGTTTTAGGTCCTTTGTTTAAGATGTACACACTTTACTGGTGACATATATACCTACTAAGCCTAGTTTTAAATCACAATATTTATAGAGTTAGATTTTCTTCAAGTTTTTCTTCAACATTTTTTTTACTTCTTAAGTTTTTTCCTTCAACAGCGTTTTAAACTGGTCTTCAAAACCCCCCAACTGTTCCTTCAGTGACAAAGACCCCCTACACACACACACACAGAACTTCCAGACCTGCAGAAGTAAATTCACTTGGAACAATTTTCTTCAATTTCTATTGTAATTCTAATATTCACATTCAAGCTGTGCAGCCCAGATCCTTCCTCCACCCCTCCCACAGGTCGTATTCTGCCAGGTGCTTGCAGGCAGCACTACAATGAACAATGGAAAGTACATAACTTGGAAAGTTTGACCGCTCTATAAATCAAGTATCTGAAATGCATACTGCTTTTAACACTTGGAAACGGTAGCAGCTAACACACCACACTGTGCAGCATGTAGTATTATGGGAAACCAATGTGTAGGCAAAAAGGATCATCTCAGATTCAGGTCAGTGAAATAAATTATTTTTTATGAGATGAATTTGCTTTATAGATTTATTTCTGTTACAGCTGAGTTGTAACAAGACTATACCAAAATCTCAGGACTTGCATTTCACCATTCAGGCCAAAGAAAGTAAGCAAGTTAAATATTCTCATGAACAGCTATGCTTTACCCTTGTTTGAGGTCAGGATATTTTTCTTTTAAAATAATCATCATTTCAGATGTATTGACACATTTTGACTTGAGTTTTCTGGTGTCACATCTTTTCAATATGTGCAAATATTCTTTTGTTATTAGGTGTGGAAGTTTTTTATGGACTTCTAAAAAGAGGTCATGTCTTCCTGGGCATGTCTTAGTTCCCTACACTGTCTCAAATTACTGTCTGATATTCTGTGTCTCAGAGCACTCATCTTGTCTAACATTTCTCAGAATAAAAGACCACCTGTCCACCTAAGTAACTGGACTGATTCCAGTCTATACAACAATATAATGTAGGAAGAGCTTGTGGCTTATATTGAGTGGCTCAGATGAATCAGTTGGAAAGTTCCTTCTGGTTTTATAATCTATGCACTTATAGTTCAGCTTACACTGAATCAAGTCTAAACTCAGAAGTCTCTTTGCCAAGACAGGAGACACAGTGAACTAATAAGAATGTGGCAGCAAGAGTAGTTAGCAACAGGAGTAATGGGATCCCACAGCACAGCAAGGTTCTAGCACTGAAATACCTTCTTCACTCCACATACTGCAGACCACGATGGAAGTTATCTGTGGACAGAGATATAGATGTCATTCAGACTTGTGGCATGTCTACCTTTCTGAGTTACATGGACCTGAGAAAGCTTGAAATGGGTGCTGACTTGTTGTGGCATAGGAAGGTAGAGACGTTTAATGCCTTTTGCCTTCATCTTCAACACTGATGATGGGCTTTGGGACCCAGGGTGCCTTGAGCTGGAGGACCATGACGGTGGGAATGATAAACTCCCAACTGACCCTGAACGTGTGCAGGATTTGCTGCTCTACCTGGATCCATACAAGTCCATAGGTCTGGACGGGATTCGTCGCAGGGTGCTTAAAGAGCTGGCTGACATTATCGCAGGAACTCTCTCAATTATTTTTCAACAGTCTTGGGAATCTGGAGAGGTCTCAGTAGGCTGGAAGCTGCCAAATGTTGTACCAATTTTCAAGAAAGGCAAGAAAGGAGACACTAGCAATTACAGGCTTGTCAGTCTCATGTCAGTGCCTGGTAAAATTATGGAGAAGATAATCCTTGAAGTTATTGAAGTGCACCTGGGTGACAATGCAGTCATTGGTCCCAGTCAACATGGGTTCACGAGGGGTAGATCCTGTTTAACAAATCCGATTTCCTCTTATGATAAGATCACCCATCTAGTTGATCAAGGGAAACCAGCTGATGTGATCTTTTTGGACTTCAGTAAAGCTTTTGACACACTTTCCCATAGGATCCTACTGGGCAAAATGTCCAACATACACCTAAACAAAAACATCATATGATGGATGAGCAATTGGCTGATGGGCAGGGCTCAAAGGGTTATGGTAAATGATGTCATATCAGGCTGACAAATGGTCATTAGTGAGGTCCCTCAAGGCTCCATTTTAGGGCCAGTCCTCTTCAGTGTTTTTATAAACAATTTGGATGTAAGACTAGAATGTGTTTTGAGCAAATTTGCTGATGATACTAAACTGGGAGGAGTTGTTGACTCTGTTGAAAGTGGAAAGGCCTTGCAGAGAGATCTGGACCAACTGGAGAGCTGGGCGATCACCAATCACATGAAGTTTAACAAGAGCAAGTGCTGGGTCCTGCACCTGGGATGGGACAACCCTGGCTATACATAAAGACTGGGCAATGTGACACTGGAGAGAAGCCCTGCAGAGAAGGATATGGGGGTTGTTGTTGACAGCAAGTTGAATATGTGCCAGCAGTGTGCCCTGGCAGCCAGGAGGGCCAACCGTATCCTGGGGTGCACCAAGCATGGCATTACTATTCTGTTGAGGGAAGTGATTGTCCTGCTCTACTCTGCACTGGTGTGGCCTCACCTTGAGTATTGTGTGCAGTTCTGGGCACCACGGTACACAAAAGATGTAAAACTGTTAGAGAGTGTCCAAAGGAGGGCTATGAAAATGGTCAAGAGACTAGAGGGGAAGAAGTATGGGGAGCGGCTCAGGTAATTTGGCCTGTTCAGCCTGCAAAAGAGGAGGCTGAGGGGAGACCTTATCATGGTTTACAGCTTCCTCATGAGGGGGAGTGGAGGGGCAGGTGCGGATCTATTCTCTTTAGTAACCAGTGCTAGGACCCCCCCAGGAATGGTGACAAGCTGAGGCAGGGTAGGTTTAGGCTATACATCAGGAGGAGGTTCTTCACCGAGAGGGTTGTCGCACACTGGAACAGGCTCCCCAGGGAAGTAGTCACTGCACCAAGCCTGTTGGAGTTTAAGAAGTGTTTGGACTGTGCACTTAGTCACATGGTCTAAATTTTGGGTAGACCTGTGTGGTGCCAGGAGTTGGACTTGATGATCCTTATGGGTCCCAGGATATTCTATGATTCCATGATTCTATGATTCTAAGGTATGGATTGGTAATTCCATGGAATTCCCTTGATAGCCTCTACAGTGTAGTTCCTAGAACTTTTTTTTCTTTTCCACTTTATGAAGAAATTGAAAATATTCAGGCACTGGCTATTGGAATTTACCAGCAATATGGCTAGATGAATTTCAGGGATTTTTGAAAGTTTAAACCTGAATAAATGCACCCTAAGAAAGCAAAGCAAAACCAAGACAGACATAAAGGAATAAAGAGAGGCACATATGATAACTCATTGATAGACGAGGCTTATTCACATGGTACACATAACTAGCTTTAGTTCTCTGCTACTCCAGAGTGGTAGACAGGCATTCAACACTACACAAAGAAAACAGAGAAGAGGCCACTGTGCAATGCTGGCTGGATAACTGTACAAGGTAATGCAGAGGCATGAAGTTATCCTCTTCTGAATCTCTTGTGGATCTGAGTCTAATGCACATAAGTGCACATAAACGCACATTTCAACTATGTCCTAGTCATTTTTAAATGGCATTCTCCTCTTCTGGCATGGATTCATGGTAAATGTGTATACATACATATATATGGATGTAAACATTTATATATACATATATATACATATATATACATATATATGTATGTATATATATATATAATTTCAGCAGTTCTTTTTTTTTTCCTTATTCTATATCAAAGAAACAATAAATCAAATTCACGGGAATCACAGGAAACAGCATGTATTTTCCAGGTTCTGATTCATACAATCATTCTAGAGAGGCCCAGGTTATTTTATGCAGCATGTATATAGGTACTACTATTGTTTTGCTTTATTAGGTTCTATTATTTATAATGTGATTCAATCTTGAGTCTGAACTGGTGTAGTCTAAAAGATGTGGTACTGGGTGCAATTATTGTTCACCATATTCTGTATTGACCATCAGCACTCCACGTGGGAAGGTAAGGGGTAGAAAAACACTTCATTATCCTTACAGAGATAAAACAAAAGCCATCCCTATCCCTGGTGAGCACAAGATCTGCTTCTTTACCTGTTCTCTTGGGTATGTACATCCATTAAGTAGTCATTGGATAAAATACAGAAGCAGTACTGGGAGCAGAGCTGTGGTCCCTTACCTCACAAGTGAATGCCCTAATCATTAGTCTAGAGCACTACACTCGCATTTGTGAGCTCTTTCTGGCTGAATAAATCTTGAATTCCTTCTGCACAGTAGTACAACTTCAACAGGAGGGGTATGCCTGCCTTGCCTCCCAGCACAGCTGTAACCTGATGACTTTATTAGAAAACTGAATACCTGTGGTGGGAGATGGGAATGAATCTTTTTTTTTTTTTTTTTTTTTTTTAAATAATTCAATCCATGGAGCAATGTAACCAGCTTCTGCTTTGGCTGTAGTTTAAATGCAAGTACCTGATGCAACAGTACATAGCAAAGGTGCAAATTCTGCTGGTGGGCTTGCTTGCTAAAGGTGCGCACAGGTTTGAGCCTCTCTAAGGGCAGGCTAGATGTCTGGGAAACTTCAAAGTCACGGAGTAGTTTATTAGGTTCAGACACCCCCCAGATTAACTGGCAATGGAAAGGAGAGTCATAATTTAGGATTTAATTGTTTAACTTCTGCTCAAGCCTTGCTTACTTTAAATTATTTATTGGCTTTGGCCCTAACATAGTGTGGGCTTCCTTTAAGACAGCTATGATTTTGCAGTAGAAATATAGCAAATTGGCAGATACTTAAACTAATATTCCCTCCAGATGAAAATAGCTAATTGGAACAATCCTTTCTTATTAAATCTGCAATCTGATTATAATTTTCTTCTATAGCCAACTCTAGCAATAGAATGACAGAGATTGAATGAATCATGTTCTGCTATGGGTTAAATATACCATGCAACTTAAATGAAAAACATGGTTGAATGTAACAAGGTCTCTGGTTTAAATTATATGATGTTTGAATTCTTATCTTCATTTTAGAAAAAAATGTTCCTGATACATAAATGTATTCATAAGCATTAGAATCAGATAGATTAATAATTGTGACTGAAAACAGATATTCACTCTGACATATCATATAAATTGCAGATTTGCATGAGAAAGTCTACTAGATAGCATAGATGTCTCTGAGACAGAAACAGAACATTAGGACACTGACTGTTATCTGTAAACTGCAATTGTAAACCTACTTGAGTATAATATGTACCAATTATTGATTAGTTCCTACTATTTGATGGGGAAAAAATAAATAATAAAAATAATAACAATAATAAAAGATTATTCTGTCACTGTAAGTGGTTAGTAACTGCTTAATAATTATTTTTTAACCAAGTGTTTAGAATAAAAATAAAAAAAGGTATTTAAAAATATCATTTCAACAGCATTTCATTCCGTTACATTTCCCCTCGAATATTAATTTATAGTTTTCTCACACCATTTCATCTAATTTTACTGAAAAGTGAAAAGAAGATTGTTTCAGTGGTATCTCATTCTGCTTCCATAAGTACTTTCATAAGTTTGTGAGAAGAAAACAAAAACAACAACAACAACAACAAAAACATATATTTATGCATAGAAAGGCATGCTATCAAGATATGCTCTGGCACCTTGTTGAAATAGCCGTTTCTATCAGGGGAATGTGAAGAACAATATGAGTCAAGTGGGGAAAAACAATTAGCTTCACTACCTCCAATATTACAAGATCCTACATGACATTTTTTCTTAAACCAAGGATTCTCTTTCACTGAGCTGCAATAAAAGGGTATTTTATCTGTTCAGGTTAGATTGCTGTAAACATTATTATTGTTATCATGATAACTTTAGACCTTGTATTGTAACCTATTGTATGTTTACCCATTTTGCAGACAGAATAGGTTTCAAGTCAAGTGTAGTCACAGTGCTAAAATACTGGACGTATACATCTGCTGTGTTCTAGGGAGGCCTTAATTTCACATGCCAATTTATATTATTTTAAACATCTATCTCACATGTTTCACTAACTATTTTAGTTACTTATTGTTGCATCATCACAACTCTTAAGTATTGAGAAAATTGAGCAATCCCACTGGCATAGCTGTCCTCATAGAATCATAGAATTATAGAATGTCTTGAACTGGAAAGGGACTTTAGAGATCATCTAACTCCAACCTCCCCTGCCAAGGAGTTCAGCAAGGGCCTGGAGCTGCCATTGCTGCAAGGCAGTGAAGAGTAGGACTCCTGGGGCCACCCTGCTCTGCTCCTGGCTTCTGTCCTCCAAGTTGTACAGCAGCTGAGCCATGTCCTTAATCAGCTGTTCTGCATGCTGCTGCATTTGGTTATGCTTATCCACATCCATGTGACCGTCCAACAACTACAGCTTCTGGGCAATGCCGCGCACAGCTAGGGCGAGGAGGATCACCCGAGCCATGGCCTGCAGGAGGTGCAAGCTGCACTCACTGACAGCCTAGGCCATGCTGGCACTGCCTGCTGATGGCCCTGATGACAGCACCCCCAATGTGACTCATCCTCTATGTTGTAACAGGCACAGATGCATCACAGCAATCCCTCTCCTCTCCCCTTCTCTCCTCTGCTTTTCAAAGGTGAAGAGAACCTCTCCTGAGTAACTGTTGCAGAACTAAAGAGAGAGAGTCAAAAGCCATCTGGACACAGAATCATAATCTATCCTGAGCTGGAAAGAACCTACAAGGATCACCAAGCCCAGCTTCTCCACACAGAACTGTCCAAAAACCAAATTGCAAGTGAGTCCTTCTCCATCCTTTTTATAAGACCCCTTTAAGTATTGAAAGGCCTGAGGTCACCCCAGAGCCTTCTTTTCACTCAGCTGAACATCCCCAGTTCTCTCAGCCTTTCTTCACAGGAGGGATGCTCCAGATCATCTTTGTAGCTCTCCTCTGGACTCCCTCTAACAGGTCCACATCTTTCTTGTGCTGAGGACCCAAAACCTGAATGCAGTACTCTAGGTGGGGCCTCACAAGGGCACACAGAAGGGAACAATCACCTCTCTCGACCTGCTGATTACACCACCTCTTTTCATGCAGCCCAGGATACAGTTGGTTCCCTGGCCTGCAAACACACACTGCTGGCTCATGTCAAGCCTTTCATCCACCAGAACCCCCATGTCCTTCTCATCAGGGCTACTTTCAGTCAATTCTTCACCCAGCCTATATTTGTGTTTTGGAATGTCTGAGCCCAGATGCAGGACCTTGAACTTGGCCTCGTTAAACTCTGTGAGGTTTGCACAGGTTCATCTCACAAGCCCGTCCAGGTCCCTCTGGATGGCATCCCTTCCCTCCAGCATATCAACTGCACCACACAGCTTGGTGTCATTGCCAGTCTTCCTGAGGGTGCTCTTGATCCCACTGTCCCTGTCACCAACAAAGATGTTATCACACCTACTGTTACTGAATAAACACTTTTGCTGAAACTCAGCAGGTATCACTGGAAGGAAAATGATACTCTTGCTGTAAGGTTGTAAATAACTCACAGGCCTTATATTTTAAATTCTTGGAAATTTTAGTTAATGAAATGTATTTGGCCTCCACCTCTCATTTTTACTATACATGTAAAAGAGATTTATTTTTATAACTGTTTTATTCTTGAAAAACAAACAAACAAACAAACAAACAAGAGAGAGATAGAGAGAGAGGGAGGAAGAAGAAAAGGTCAAAACCATCTGAAAAATAAATTTAAAAATGAATTTGAAATGCCATGGGGAAAAAAAAAAATTGCTTTTTTTTGGTATATGCTTAACTGTTTGGTTGTGTTCTTCTAGTGTTAAACAAACAAACAAAAACAGCTTGTGAGTATCATTTTACATATTTTTCCTTTCCATTCCTATGATGTTTTTTACTTTTCTTACCAGGAGTTCAGGAGTCACAGATTTGGGAAAAATTTAAAGACAATTGCTGAAATCACTGGAAATGTGTATTTACTTAAAATATATCTTCAGATATTGATTCCAAGAACTTATGTGGAAAGATAATGACTTAAAAAATCAAAAAGAGTAGGCTAAAATATCTTAAATGTTCAAATATCACAGCAATCCAAGAAACAATTTCATCCAGACTAAATAGACATGTATGTAACTTGTGATCAGTCACATCCCTGAGATTGAAAATATAATAATACATATAAAAATATGGATTATAAATATAAAAATCCATATAAAAAGTACTGAACAAAGCAAGAGTCTTTTTTTTTTTTTTTTTTTTTTTTTTTTTTTTTTTTTCATATTTCAAATTGGCTTAAAGTACTGCTCAGCACCAGAAACAACCTAGATGCATTCTGGTCTATGTTCAGTAACTTAGATTATGAGTTACAGAACAAATCTGGATCATATATATTGCTGCTTTGACCTCATTAACTACAGGCAGATTTCAGTTTGCAGAGAATAGGGAACTATAATAATAATAATAATAATAATAATAATAATAATAATAATAATAATAATAATAATAATAATAATAGAATACAATAGAATCTGACTGGGGTTAAAAAAGAAAAAAAGAAAAAATTGCGCCCCAAAAATTGAGGATGAGGCATCTGAGTCCTACACATTTTCTCAATGATTGGAAGAGATACACAAATAGTGTGTGTACTACACTGGTAAGAAGTAATTAGCAGTGCAGAGAAGACACAGAGAGAATGCTATTTCATATAGACAGATGGTCTGTCAATTATTTAATTGGACTGTATACAAAACAGAAGAAACCTGGAATAAAATCAAAGATATTTTATTGCATGTGTGTACAAACATTTTCCTTCTGACAAAATTATGTGTTTATGGTTTGTTTTGTTTGTTGCTGTTGTTGTTTTTTCATATTCCCCATTTTTTATTAAGGTTAACATTTTCATAAAAACGTGAATATTTAAAGGGAACTCAGTACTTCTAATTATAGATTTCCCTAATGTTTCAGACAAAATACATGTTAATAAGAAAACATTCTCTGGCTGGCAATTTATGTTTATAATTCTGATGTGTGTTAAAAATAATTCCTTTTAACACTACACTATTTGATTACCATTTTGCGTTTAGATAATAAACTTGTTTCATTACCATACCTTTGCATATAAGTGGTTATCATTTACATATACAAATCTCATTGTGTTTCATGCCAACAATAATCCCATGCATATTTTAAAAAGAAAGTGGTCATGTCTTGACCATATCTGTTATATTGCATGGTAAATATCTATATGGGAGCAAACTCTATGCCCTCATTTGACTGGTCTCCAAGTAGAGAAAGAGCCATGGAGAGCCTGTGCAGGGGAGTCAGGGTCATGGATGTCATTTCCAGAGGGATATCTGGCAGAAGAATCCATTAGAGTCCTCCAGTGAAAAAGGAGAACAAAGAGATTGGTTTGTTCATTAGAACAATAACAACAAAGATGACAAAAATGAAGAAAATTAAAGAATATCTCTTTTTTGATTGTTTGTGTTATTTAAATGACATAGAATTTTCTTTATCACTTTGTTTTTGTTCCCTTTACCAAAAAGGAATTAAAGACACACAAAACATTTCTTGTCCTTTAAATGATAGAAACAGACCTTGGTTTCTTTATCTAGAGTAGCTGCAGTGAGACAGTGAGAAATTTTTGTCTGTTTCTCCTCACTGGAGAAATTTGAGGTCTTGTCACTTTCAGAGAAATTTGAGCTGCTGTCACTCTATTATGGTATATAATTAAGAAAGAGATTTAATGCAGCTGCAGTACCCTATAGTAAAGCAAGTCTTAAGTCAGTAACAAATTTATATAATGTAGGCTTTATCTTACTGTCTACTGTCTACATCACTGACTGCTGATCCCTGCAGATTTTGATTGATATGCTGCTGATGCTGCTGTTCTGCCTGACACTCATGCAAGTCATCCCATCAAGGTAAAGAACAGAATTGGGGCAGCAACACTGTGTAGAGGGAAATAGTATTAGATAAGTGCTCATGAGATTTGACCACCTCTAAAGCTTCTCCATAGACAAAACTGATCTTCTAAGTGTTGAGTGGACTCTGAGAATAAGCCATTTGACATGCTGACCTTTTCGTCAAAGGTCAAATGCATCATTTTGGAAGTGTTGAATGTTTCTCCCCACCTGCTTCACTCCTTTTTTTTTTTTTTTTTTTCTTTCTCTCTCTCTCTGTAACCTGATTTTCTAATAGGCATCTTATTTGAATGAAAATTTCAAGAGGTCAGGGTGGACAAAATTCAATGACTAGCACATTTTTGAAAATGTTCATTCTCAGTTTCGTCCATTGTTTATAGTCAACTGTAGTTTGGCCATTGTAGTCATTAACTTAGTATCATTTTGATTTTTTTTCCTTTATATGAAATTAAGGAGAGTTGATAACTGTCTTTGTAGAAAGTCTTTAGTTACCATAATACTTTAAGGACTTATTTAATTTGATCACAGCTTGAAGTGGTAGCAAAGTGAGTTTGCCCTTTGCCTTAACGTACCTAGGAATCCTGATCTATATTCCTGATTGCTATTGAATTTTCTAGATTTCATTATAAAATCAATAACTGTTGCACATGGTAAAATAGTTTACAAGAGCTGCAACATACTGTGGACTTCTGAAAACATACTGAGCTCACTGAAGCCACCCAGGCAGCCAATTAGGAGAAAACATCTATTAAGGAAAAACAGGGCAGTCCCATTGACTGCTATTGATTTTCTTAGCCCTGTGAAAAGACAATCAATTAGATAAAGAAGGCTAATGTTACAGCTGCAATTTAATAACCTCTAAAGAAAGGAGGAGGGCTATTGATTCCTGACATGGAATGCGGAGCTTATTGAAATATACTGAACTTCACCTGTCTTATAATCAGGCCTCGAGGAAAGAGGAAGGTCTTTTTGGGATTGAATGTAACTTGTGGCATAGAATCTCAACTATTAAACTGGCTAGGTGATGTCAGACCTAAGAGATGCAAATGAAACAAAACTTTTGAGGAAACACAAGCCCAGGGTTGAATACTAAATCATGGGAGCTATTGACAGAAGCTGTCTTGGTGAAGGTTGTTTCTCTTTTTCATACAGAAAGCACCAGAGTACCACCTGTCATTTTCAAAAGCAAAGTCAGTTTTGCCAACCAGCCGTGAATGACAAATAAAGCTTTATATGAAACACAAGGGCATATTATGTGCTATTGTGTGTTCTGCTAAGTGCTAATTTATCTGGCTTGTTCTCTTCAGCAAACACACGCACAGACACATGAAATAATCCATCTAATTATGTAGCTATTTAGGAGAAAAACAAAGCAAGGTGTTTTTGTCTGATACAGAAGGTACATGATACAACAAAGGTTTCAACAAAACCTAATGTAGTTAATGAAAATAAATGAAGTGATGTAAGCTGTAACAATTTTAGAACAAATAAACTTTTGCCAGTTTTATATTTAGGGTAGACCCAGCTGCTTTTCATAAATAGATGAGTACTTTCATTCATTTTTTGATAGCCCCTAATTGGAAATGGCTAATAGGCCTAGTGGCTATCCACTATAAAATCTGGTGTAAAATACCCTATATAGATATTTTCTTTATGTCTTTTTTTTTCTTTTTCTTTTTTTTCTGTTGCTTGTATTTGATCCTTTCTCTTTCATTATATATATGCTTTTTTTTTTTTTTTTTTTTTTTTTTTTTTTTTACCAGCAAACAGCTGCTATTCACAATAATTGCCAGGGCAGTCAATTATACTTTAAATAGGCCTACTTGAGGGCAAATGAGCGTATGGTGGTCTAAATTGTACCGGAGACATATTTTACACAAAGACTGTCATTTCAAGCATCTGGAACATGACAAATATTATTTGGAAGCAGTGCAGTACCTATATAATATGTGTTCTCATAACAATACCCATGTGGTCTGTGATTTATATGTTTTATTATGCAGGTGTGTATATGTACATGTTGATATATGTATACGTATGTTGATACATATTAATGTGTACACACAGACACACATATCCATATAAATAAAAAAAGACCATGAAAAAACACCTGGACCTTGTGACAAACACATCATTTCACAAAATACTTGCCTGTCTGCCTTTATAAATGGAGAGAGTACATGTGATCCAATACAACAGGGTTTTAAATTATTTTTTTTTCTTCACATGGTAGGGCAGTATGGAACTGCATACAAGCAATGTGTAGCTGATTTGTTAAATCAATTAGTTTTCTTTCTTGTGTATGTGTGCATTGTACACTTGTACTCTTTCTTTACTAAGACACTATTAGGCTTTCAAAAAAGTGACCATGCTAGAATAACATTAAGATACTTAATACTGAATAAAAAATGTGCAAGACAGGTCTATGTGCAACGTAATAGGAATAAGGATGAACCAGAAAAAATACAAAATATCAGGATTTAGTACTTGAACAAATGCAAGAAATGACCTAAAACATCTGACAGACATTTAGTATAGTGAGGTATTTTTATACTGGAAAAGTCTTAAGGGCTTGCAGGAAAGCTGTGTGTGTGTGTTTGTGTGTGTATTAAGGAAATAAAGACAGGAACATATATGCAAATTGGAATTAATTCTTACAGTACCAATAATTTCTTGCAGATAAGGCAACTGGTTGGAGGGACCAGTTCTGAGAGATGCCGAGCATTTCCTTTTGATTCCCCTGGGATCTCTGAGTATTCATCTTGTTTTAAGATCAGAATGCTCATAAGGACTTAATTTGATGTGAGGAAGTCACAAAATCCATCACTGCATGGATACAATAATACAGATAAGATATTTCTTATTATATCCATTCTAAAAAGGAAGAATGCACAAAACAAATACACCTAAAATTGACTTTGTATGTGTTGTGTTATTGATAACTGAAGCTGTAGTTCAAAAGAGTCTTTTATTTTTAATGTAGAAAATTTAGAGTAACACAGAACAAGTAGAACAAAGAGAGGCAATTAAATGATATATACAGGTCGGCAGAGACAATTTTTGAAAGCAGATAAAAACAAATGTTGGGGGTGAGAATTACCATAATGAAAGGTTCATCAGGTAGTAATAAGTTGTAGGAGATAATTCAAAGACCACAGAAATAGTAAACTCAGCAATATACATTAACAAAAAAAAAAAAAAAGTGCCTTTGCAAGGAACAGATTAAGATTAACTTTCTTACAATATCATTTGCATCAGTGTTCAAATACCAAATAACATCAGAAAAAGCTGGGTCTTTCAAAGGATAGTATTGAATAGCAGTGAGCTTCATGCACCTTTACAGCTCTGTAAAAACTCTAGGTCTCTAAGTTATTGGCAATTTTACACACGGGAAACCACTCAGTCACATTTCTCTTCTTTTAATTAAAGATGAATTCTGTGAAAATTCATCCATGTATTTCATGCACAGTGAGGACCAGATGTAAGAAAGGATCCAAGTGCCTGTGTCCAAAATATAATCATGAAAAGCTTCCACTCAGCCATTACTTAAGCCTGCAGACCTAACATTTGTTGATGCTCTGGATTTGAAGTTTTGTGCTTCTATCATTTCTTCACTTTCAACAGGACTGAGCAGCTCAGCACCTTTGTCATAACCTAAAATTGATCAGAAGAAAAACTGTAGACACCTTTCCACTGATATTGCCTGAAAGGCTCCACCTGTCAGTGTTCTGAAAATTCACCTTGCATATGCCCTTGGTGTATTATACCACCAGCAGGGAGGTACAGTCACAGACTGCTTTTTAGAGCATAACGGTAAAGAAACTCTTCATTTCACAAAATATATGTGCACCTTATTTATCTCACATAATATATGTACATAATGTATGAACTGTCTGTTTATCATGTAGGAGACAATATCTGAATAGTGTTTACCCATTTTCCATTTGTTAAGACAGAAAGTTAACCACCATTAATAGCAGTTCTGTTTGGATGATCATTCCACCACCCGTCTTGTATTTATAGCACTGTATACCAATCTTCAGGATTTATCAGGCAAGAAGGTAGACTCCAGTGAGTGTTATATTTCAGACTGGAGGGTTTTACTATGGTTAGAGGAAAGCAGCCCTTCCCTCAGGGATTCCTTGTGTGTTTTAAGTGACATAGCCACCAAGGTGGATAAGTGACAAACCACCAAGTGGATAACAACCACCCCCAAAAACAAATGGTAGTGGGAGCAGAAGTTAGTCCCAGGAGATCTCCATGCTAACATGAATGCCATAATCACTGGGCAATGTAAACTCATACACCCACTTCCCTTCCAGAGCTTTTGAACAGCTTAAACTCTAAACATAGAAACAAAAGTCTCTTTTGAAAAAATAGTTATTTTTCAGATTCACCATAAATAGTTAATACAACAAATAACAGTGAATTCATTGTTCTTGCTGTGCTGCATAAAATTTAGGAGAAATGTGTTTTTGAAAAAGCTTCTGAGCTTTTGAGAGATAAAAGTATTAGGATGTTTGCATGTCACAGTCAATTAGAAAGGTACATTCTTATCATTACTGCTCATCAAAAATAAAGGAAATGGGCACTCCCAATTGGCAGGAATTAGTTAAACAAACTTAGACTAGATTCAAGTGCCATCTGTTCACTCTTCTAGAGAAGAAGGAAAAAACAAAAAACAAAAAAAAAAAAAAACAAAAAAAAAACACAAAACAACAACAAAACAACTCTGTATTAGTAATTAGATAGAATATAGCTAAAAGGTTTAAGACTTCTGCTTTTTATAGGAAAGATTCAGTTCTGAATCTGAATAAAGGTAATCTGTCTATAATTTCTTCTGGCCACCTGCCTTTATAATTCCTCCTCTGCATAGGTTTTCTTCTTTACATTATCATCAAGTTGAGCAAATAAGCATGAAATAGTAGTGTAGGAATTTTCAGTTGCTAAGGAAGAACTATAAACCATAGGTTAGAGTAGATCAGTATAGCAGTTCAAGACTTCAGAGTTTGAAGGCTTACTAACCTTATGGAGGGAATTATTTCTTCAGAGGCTAACCAATGTCCAAAGCATCAATGAGTAGGATAGGACTAGAATTAGAAGACATTTTTTTCTTACAAAGTAAAGAAGATACAGAGAAGCTACAAACATAAGGGCAAATGACAAGTGTATAATGAGCAATGAAACAAGCCAAATTGCAAAGATTCAGGTAGGTGTTATGAGGCTTAATGTAAGATCCAACTTTTGAATAAGGTGAAATATGTGTATAGTTCTTGATGTAGCTGCACAAAGCAATTTGAAGTCAATAGTCAAAATATCAAAAGTGTATCAGTGAAGATGTCTTTACCAGGCAATGAGAAAGGAAAGTATTCATATTACCTGACATGAACACAAAAGACTCCATGTTTATGTAACTTAAAGTCATGTTATACGTAGCTCAAATTAAGGTATACACTTAAGTAAATACTTGTCTGAATTCACTACTTTCTAACCACCTGTGGAAAGGAACAGTTATACCATGGGTATCAGTCTGCTATACCCAAGCTCAGAGACACCAGACCTTCAAGTTTTTTGAAGTCAAATCCACATTGATGCATGCCAGGCAGCTGGATCTAATAGATTTTTGGGGCCAGCTGTTGTACTAAAGCAGTGTAGTGGGTTGACCCAGGCCAGCAAGTAAACAGGCAAACTACCCCCATAGTGAGACAGGGAGAGAACAGAAAAAGCAAAATAAAAATTACTCACATGTGAAGATTTAGTTCCCCTATTGGGGAACTAAATGAGACAGTAAGAAACCAAAGTTAATCTAGTAAATCAAAAATCATCAATAATTTTCCAACGTATTTTTATGATTTTTTTTTCTTTTGAGGAGAGAAGGTCTAAAGATTTTCATAATTCAAAAAGAAACATAATTCAATCTTCAGAACATTATCCCTAACCCTCCTCCTTAGATCTGGCAGATATGCAGGAAAGAGGATTGTTCAAACCCTTTGGGTGTTTTAAATTATTCCTCGAATTTTACCTGGAAAGTCCTGATACTTAGAACCACTGCTGCTGGGGAAAGAATGTTGTTCATTAAGACTTTGATTAATTCTTCACTGATATCCAGAGTCACAATTTTCTTAAAGGATAGATGAAATATCATTTCTTCTTTCTCATGAGCACATCTGTGTCAGTACTAGCGACAAACCAACTCTCTGTTAGCACCTTGTGCGTGAACTATAGATCTTTTGGCCACATATCCTATTTAGACTTCCTTACAAGGGCCATAAAAAAGTATCTAACCAATGCAAATGTGTGTTTTCAATGTAGAGGATTCCTGGGTACCTGATGAGGTCTTTTAAAGGCAGCTTTGATAGTCAAAGAGCCGATGTACCCCTATGTTATCAAAAATTAGTACGTGGTCATCAATAATTAGAACTGAATGAAGACTCCCAGTTTAGACAACTCTCAGCACAAGAGGAATTATCACAAGTACACTAATCAGGATTGGAGACTTTTTTGGAGACTTTTGAATTTGAATTTTGAATTTGGAAACTTTTTTGAATTTCTTGGCTGAAATTCAACTTATATAAATGAAGAGTCATTCTACTCATTTACATTTGAGGGTGAAAGGGACTCAGTTACATGAGGGTGAAAGGGACTCAGTTTTCTATCCTTTTTTATTATTATTTTTTTAATTATTATTTTTTAAATGCTTAGAAAATTATCCCGTATCTATGAACTGAGAAAATGTGTCTTTCTCCTGAGGTCACTTAAGAAACTATGTATAAACGTATCTTTTTCTGAGAGAGTTTGGGAAAAAAAAAAAAAAAAAAAAAAGGTAAAAAAAAAAAAAAAGTGAAGCAAATAGAAGTACTTTACCACACACAAATTCTACAGGGATTCCCCCAAAACTTTTCATACATGGGTAAAATTCATTTTTCCTAGAATTGGTGTCAGTGACAAAGTTTGAGGCACTTGAAAAGTAATAATGACAATGAAGACTGTCAGAGACCTAAATGCAATATCTGCAGAGAATAGATCTCCAAAAATTATGTATGAGCACTGGGAAATTTGTAGGCCAAATTTTTTGCCTATCTTTTTAAAGATCAGGCAATACAAAATGATCCAGGAAAAAATACCTTCTGTGAGATTGCCAAAGCTTTTTCTTTCAACATTGTGGAAAACTGGATTGGCAACATACACAGTGGGTTTTGTTTGTTTGTTTGCTTGTTTGTTTGCAGTGAAATAGAAGTAAGAAAAAAAAAATAGAAAAACTTCATGGGTTAGTATTCCAAACCACTAACAGATGTTACAAATTGTCTCATCTAGAAGAGAGCAACCTTCACTTGTCTAAATGTACTTCAGTTGTATTGGAAGCTTGCTAACCTTTTACATTTTGAATTCTCTATGATACATGCTTAAATATATGCTTTTATTTTTATTTGTTTTTTTCTAAATCACATTACTGGGAATATGTTTGCAAATACGCTATAACACTACAGAATGAAATTCTACACCAAATCAAATAAAAAAAAAAAAAATTGTCACTTTCTTGTGGAATTTTTCATGGTAGTTATCAACTGTGCTAGTATAAACTGTCTTTTTCAAAATATATATAAAATGCAAAATGCTTTAAAATAATTAAATAGTTGTTTAGTTGTTGCACAGGAAAATAGCAGAAAATAATGCACAAGAATTTGAACTCTGACTTTTCACTGCCTTGAGAAAATATGAATAAATTCTGTGTTTTTCATCTAAAAGACAAGTTAAATCTGAAAACTAAAGTAATTCTTAAAAGTTGACCAGAATTCTTTTATTTCATAAATATCAAATGTATTTACATATTTCTAGACTTTGAGTGTACAAAGAAGAAAAAGACAAGGACAAAAAAAGGCGAGGTGAGGTGAGGCAAGGGGGAAAGGGAAAGGGGGAAAGGGAAGGGAAGGGGAGGGGCTACGGGAGAGGAACAGGGCAGGGAAGGGAAAGGGGAAGGGGAAGTGCATAGGAGTGTAACACTGAAGGGAGCTTGTACAATTCTGGGCTTGAGACTACAGGAAGATATAAAAAAAAATCATTAAATGTCATCATGTGGTTTTTGCATCTAGAATTCAGATGGTTGTCTCCTCCATTGCATTTCATTAATGTCATAGAAGATCATGGTATTCATGGCATTGAACTTTACAGGTTACTCATCACAAAAGTTTAGCTTTATTTTTTATCATTATTGTTTGAACAAAGCAGTCTGTTCAAGAATCTGCAAACAACTTCATAGGAAATAATTACGGAAAAATAGGGAGGGGAGGGGAGGGGAGGGGAGGGGAGGGGAGGGGAGGGGAGGGGAGGGGAGGGGAGGGGAGGGGAAGGCCTCCAGCCAGGAGGCCAGTTTCACAGGCCAGCACTGCAGTAGCTTTTGTGCAGACACTGTCCTTTTGGGACACTAATACTTTCTTCAATGTTCTCTGTAAATTGCTTGTTTACCAGAGCTTCTAGTAAGAAACTATAAAGAGAAAAGTATCTGGAGAATTTCAGTCTGAAATGATGGAATTAAAAAAGATATCTCATTGTAAGATATTAGGCATGATTTTAAAATCTAAATACCCTTTGTTTTAAGTTTCTGTATCACACTGAGGTGTTCAAGCATTAGAGGAAAACATAATCATTTTTTTTTCCACATTTTTTTTCTCTTTAAGGCTGCCTGTATTTTATGTTTTGCCTAGGAAAAAACAAAACAAGCAAACAAACAAAACAGTACAATTGCAACTAACAAATCTAATAAAACACATTAAAACACAAAAAATTTGTTTTGTTTTGTTTTGTTTTACCTCAGTAGTCTGTTTTTACAGGCTAGTAGCATGTCAAACCAACAAAGATAGCTTTCAAAACCTGTTTTGAAATAATTAAAATGTCCAGTAGTGACCATATATCTATGAATATCCTTGTTCAGTTTTCCTGAGCTAATAGTTAAATTTATCTAATTTCTTTGCTTATATTGCTATTGAAAAAATGTTTTATTTTTTAATGGCTATTAAAAATATTATTTATTATAACAGATATTTTTAGGCTGTCTTCATTATTTGACAGTTTTGACAGACATTATTGATTTGGCCAGCAACTGTGGCTAACCAGAAGGGGACAATGTGACAGTTTTATGTAACAAAAGGCACAGTGTCATGTCAACTGAACTAAATGTTGTACAAAGTGACAGCAGGACAAAAACGCCTTTCAGACTTAATTTTCTGCTTCATTTTTTCTACCATCAATACATAAGGCAGTGCAGTAGGTGACACAAATTAGCAGGATAGAGCAAAAGGTCTATCCCTGCTTCTGTTGCTATACTTGACTTCTTTCAACTAAGGTAACCAGCAATTATTTTTAAGGTGAATGAAAAAGAAGAGCAGCTTATAGTAATCAACCTACCCCTTTAGGAGAAAATATATCCCTTATCAGGATTCTTTATATGTTTCTCCTAGGTGGCTTTTTGGAAAAGATGAAAGAAAAAGTCCCCCATCTGCTAGGTCATGCCTACAAGACACATTCTGTCAAGTCTTAAAAGCAACAAGAGCTTTGCCTGTGGGATACCTATAATTATTATGCGGAGCGGTCTTGCGCCTGCTGTAGCTCATTGTTCTGCTAACACAGCCCAAATGAGAACAGTGGCTCCAGGCTGTGAGTTGATAAAGTGCAACTTTTCGATTTTGCTCTTCTACAGCTCTAGTATTGTGCAGAGTCCATGAGTGACATCTTTGGCCTTCCTTTGGGCTGAGCAGATTGAATCTGTCACACTGAGTTAAACAACGACTAGGGGACACAACCTTAGCAGGGCTTGTCATTTTTTCCTACTAATTCAATCTACATTTAATCAATGAAAGTAATTTCTTGTTTGTTTAAGTCTCATATCCAATGGATCTTCAGGATCCTGAAGTAGTGCACGTCCACCATGACCTTCTCCTCTTTTTGAACTTGGCCTAGTATATCAAGAACAGAATTAGTGAAAATTGTACATTGCAAAGTTGTCACACTGCTCTCTATAAATATAGTGTCCTTTTCTGTTTATTTATAGCTACCAGAACATAACTTCAGAATTCAGCTTTCTCACAGATTCAAAGGAAAAGAAATTAGCTGGAGTTATACCTCTGAATGATAACAAAAGTAAAACATTAATTATAATACACTTCCTTACAGGAGCATATACATATGTTCAGTGGTCATCTACATGTATGTCTCATATGGTAAGGTACTAATGTAAGGATATTTCTTCCTGAGTATAAACCATCACCATTATTGAAAGTAGCCAGTAGTGACTTATGCAAGTTCAAGGACTTTATTGATCGGTTTAGCTGGTCTTAATCAAAATCCGTCTTCTTTTCCACTCATAGTGATTAAATAAGTCTAAGAGAGCCTGACATCAAGTATTTGACTTTTTATTGGTTCTCAGCAAGTGCTGTGCTCAGCATTTTGGTAGCCAGCAGTTGCAAGACAAAAAGTTAAAAACTTAGGAAAAATTGGGAATAAAAGAGCAAGGATTAATTCCATGCAGGTTCTTTGCAACAGGTTAAACATATCAAGGAAAAGCAAAACCTCAAAGTCTTTCAGGGATCCCAAGTTATTTTTTTCCACGTATTTTTTTAAATAATACTTGCAAAACAGTATAAAAAAAAAAAAAAAAGGAAAGTCATGTAATCAAAAATGAGTAGAAAGTTATGTTTTCAAGCAGTATCCAATCTTAATTTTTTGTCAATAAAAATGCCTCAGACATCATTCTCCTACATGTGATTTTGCATTCACTTTTCTTCCCAGTTTATCTTAAAAAAAAAAAAAAAAGGGGGGGGGGGGAGGTGGGGAACACTCCAGTAGAGCAATCAGCTATATTTGGTTTTAGGCGATATCTGTACTGTCTCTATATAAAATGTATAAAATCTGTGCTTCATGTATTTATATATAAAGGTACCTCCAGTAACTGCATATGGTTTTCAAAAGGTGTAGACAGAA
Organism: Anas acuta; assembly: GCF_963932015.1. Taxonomy (NCBI): domain Eukaryota; kingdom Metazoa; phylum Chordata; class Aves; order Anseriformes; family Anatidae; genus Anas; species Anas acuta. The sequence goes on from NC_089017.1 coordinate 12,519,508, forward strand.
ATTAAAAACATGTTTTCTAGTTGATTATTCCCCTTGAGAATTTATTTGGTTCACTGCAAGCAGAGGGTATTCAAAGAACATTGGTTCTTGTACCTTATTTTGGGTTTCAAAGACTATTTCTTTATTCCTGTTTATTTGTGTTAAAAGACAGGGAACAGGAAAGGCTTCTTTTCAAACTGCAAAACTAAGCCACTGACAGTACTGCAAAAATAGCTTCCTCAAATAATTCTAAAATCCAAGCAGTACAACAAGACTGTTTTCCACACCACACCAATGTAACAATCAAATTATGAGTATAATTTTCTGACTGTATTAAGGTCTAGCAGATCTTCTTGGGAGAGTGGCACCCCCACCTACACGAGTCAAAGTGTTAGGAGGGACTTCTGCAATGTTAACCATATTAATTCTTTGTCAGATGAAGTTCAGTCCCCCTTCCCCTCCCCACTTCCCTCCCCCCCCCCCCCCAAAAAAAAAAGAATATAAAGAATATATGACAGTAATGAAGTAGTATGATAAAATGATTTTATTTCAAGACAAATAAATGGGTTTTATGGCAGGGAGATTTCAAAATGAAGAGTTCATTTGATTTTGGCAAACAGTACATATACACCATCATATCAGTAAATTTAGTTTACCAGTTAAAGTTGCAGATGTTTGATATTCATAAGCCACAGGATGCTGAAAAAATGTAAGACAAATGAAAAGAAGATTGATGAAAACAATTATGAAATTAAACTAATTAACCATCAAATTTGATGTAGTTATCTACATAGACATTACATATCTACATAGGCAATCCCCTTCTGAATACCACAGAATCACAGAATGGTTGAGGTTGGAAGGGACCTCCAGAGATCATCTAGTCCAGTGCCTCTGTTCAAGCAGGGTCACCTAGAACTTGTTACACAGGATAGTATCCAGGCAGGTTGTGAGTATCTCCAAAGGAGACTCCACAACCTCTCTGGGCAGCCCATTCCAGTGTTCTGTAATCCAAGCTGTAAAGTTCTTCCTCACATGGCAACGAAACCTTCTGTGGTTCAGTTTATACCCGTTACCTGTTGTTCTATCACTGGCCACCACTGAGAAGAGTTTGACACTATTGTTCATGTATTTATAGAGATTTGTGAGAACCCCTCTCAACCTCCTCAAGGCTAAACAGGCGCATCTTGCTTAGTCTTTCCTCATAAGGCTCCAATCCCTTAATCATCTCCATGGCTCTATGCTGGACTCTCTCTAGAAGTTCTACAGACCTTTTTCACTGAGAAGCCCAGAACTGCACACAATATTCTAGCTGTGGCCTCATCTGGAAGGGGGAGGATCACCTTTCTCCACCTGTTGCCCACACTCCCCCTGGTGCGGTCTAGGATCCCATTGGCCTTCTTGGCCACAAGGGCACAGTGTTGGCTCATGGTTAACATGTTGTCCAGCATGACCTCCAGGTCCCTCTCCGCAGAGCTGCTCTCCAGCAGGTCAGCCCCCAAACTGTACTGATGCATGGTGGTTGTTCCTTCCCAGGTGCAGGACCCTGCTCTTGCCTTTTTTGAACCTCATGAGGTTCTTCTTTACCTAACTCTCCAAGCCTGTCCAGGTCCCTCTGAATGGCTGCAGGGGCCTCTGGTGTGTCATCGACCCTGCCAAGCTTTGTATGATCCACAAAGTTGCTGAGATGCTGTCCATTCATCCATGTCATTGATGAATAAGTCAAATAACACTGGACCCATTATTGACCCTGAGAGACACCACTACTTGCAGGTCTCCAGCTAGATTCAGCACCATTGACTCATTAGTCAATGAAAACAAGTAGGAAGGTGGTAAAGACCAGCCCTTACCTGACAAAAACTCAGATACAAGTAGCTTTTTTGTGTTGTTCTCGTACATCTGCATGGAAGTTGAAGATAAAAATCAGCCACAAAAGTATATTTCATAATTTTTTGTTAATAAACATTCAATTTTACCTTGATTTCAGAATGTCAGCTCTGGAATGGCTGGTTTCCTTTTCTTCTAACTATATATATACACACACACATATACACATACACACACACACAAATATATATATGTATAACTATATATACACTAAATATGTCCTGGTTATGAAAGCTGTTAGGAATAACTTCCACCTGTGCAAATCATCAATGATCAAATTCTATATTTATTTTGAAGGTGCAAGAAGCTGATGCTTAGTAAGAAGCTAACAGTTTCAATTTCAAAATGTTGATAGCTCTGATTATTTCTATCAGGAACAATAGATATTTAAAAGACACATTTAGCTTTTTCAGATAACAAATACACTTGAAAGAAGTTGTATGAATGTGTACAAAAATGCAAATAAAATAATGAAAAATTAAAATAGTGAGAAAATTCTTTCAAAGTCTCTACAAGATATTAATGGAGTGCTGTTTTGATAACATGTTTTTAGTAATCCTTTGAATATCTTTGTGACTCTCATTCAGCATAGAAATTGATAAAATCTCAAAATATAAAACATACATCACATTAAATATGAGCATGTCTGTGAACCTCAGAATTCCACTTTGAATTATTTTAACCCCCTAATTTTTCTCTGTTCCTTGGCACCTTTTAAAGAAAGCAGTTATAAAGGGGAAAAGAAAAATAAAAAGACAGAAAAAAAAAAAAAAAAAAACAGCTAGTTTAAGAGGCACTTTGCATTCAGCACTGATATACCTTGTGAGAAGAATAAAAATTTCTGAGAGTGACCTAATATAAGTAATCTCAGGATTACTGTAGCAGGACACTTCTGCCAAGTCTTGTCAGTCCTTAGTTCTTTCTCCATCAGTCGGTCAAAAACTATGTTTCAATAAACTAGAGAAAAGTTTCATCTATATAGAAAGATAGGCACTCTGAAGCCAGTATGTAAACCCTGGAGGCTGGCACTTCTCATGCTAGCCTAAAGGCAAAGGAAGCAATTGTTAGCAATCAGAAAGAATAACTCTTGGTTTCTGTTTCTATTCTTCCCCTGTCCTTGTCCTTTCCAAAAATACTCTGTACTAAGTGTGTCCTCATATATTTTCAACCTAACTTCCCTTCATTACTCACTTCCCTCTTTGGGAGATACAGCAAATCAAACTGCACAGTATCAGAAAACAGAAGCATTTAAGGAATGTCACAGATTCACTTTCACAGAGGTTTTAGCATTTTGAAGTCTTTTTCATTTATATAAATAATGTTAAGAACATCCAGTCTTTGATCTGTGACCAGAGTATATCTCCTTTTCAAATTTGGGGTTTGTGCTGTGCTGGTAGTTCAACTACTAGCTTTCAAAATGTTTCTGAAGCAAAATACCAAATCATTTCAAAGAGTTATTTTCCTATAAAGCATGACTCGTTGGTTCTCCCTAGTCATCATTCTAATCTTTTATATTAAGTCAGTATCAAACTCTTCCCTATGGCTTTAAATCATGTGTGTAACATTGTAATTACTTAAGCACAATGAACTAAACATCATAGTGATGCAAAGAAATTTCAAAATTCATTTGTTTAGATGGGCATCTGCCTAAAACACTTAAGGAATACTACAATACAGACAACTAAAGGATGTGGTCTGATGATATTAAATATATAGATAGTCATTATTGCCAGGTGAAGCCCGAGAATTTGGTTTCAAAGAAATCTATGTGGAGGAAAGGAACTGAATTATTACATAGAGATTCAGTGGCACTCATTACTGGTATTTTCTATGCTATTACACTGTTAACCTTAGCTTTTATTCCACTGCTGATGATACTCAACACTATATCTCATTTGACATTTTTAATAATTCTACATCATTATGTTTTTTCTATCTTAGTCAGGGCTTGTAATTTCCAAACAATTCAGCTATATGACTGCAACATTGCTGCAAGAGAAGTATCCTCATTTGCAATTCTATCAAAAGCCTCATTTGCCTACTCCCTGTAATCTTGACTTCAACCTTAATCTAAGATTTCACCACACCACTTTTTTTTTTCCCATTTTACCAACATACATATATATATATGCACGTACATATATACATATATATGTTAAATTGACTAGTTTATTAACTTTAGTGTAATTCCATACCTGGATTCTCTATGGTCTTCACTTTTAAAAAATCAGAGTCCTAGTGATTAAGGATGCTCTATCCACATACTAAGCTGTTTGAGACATGCACACTAGCATTTTTGCACACCTACATACCTAATTTGATAGATGTACTAAACCCAGCCATCATTATTTTTCATTATGCATACACCTGGTAGCACTTACCTCACTGGCCTCTCTGTTGACTTCTCTATGGCCTCTGTCTCTCAGTTTCTGCTTTTGTTGCTAACACCAGATTTTCTTTGTGGTCTGAAAGAACTCCCCATTGCTTTGTGGAGCAAAATTCCTTCCAACAAAGGTAATAAAATTTTCATCAACATAAGTCTCAACACAGCAAGCAAGAGTTGGAGAGCAAACCATGTCAACTTCATGTTGGAAAACACAATGCTAATATTCCCAGACTGAATTAGTTGATATAATATAATTACATACAGATGCATAAACAAACATTTTATCCTAGCATTATCATCCAGCGTAGGTGGAAAGAGTTGCTGTCCAGAGGTATCTTTCTCTTACTATCTGTTAAAGAAGGAATTAACCAAACTAGCAGCTAAGTGGCCGAAGTTGGATAAAGTCAAACTTACCTCCGAATTTTCTTCTTTAAGAAACTATAAGTTATTTCTAATTCTTATAAATGATAGCAGTATAATGCAGGGGGTACAAAGCAGAAAGTTTTTTTGTTTTGTTTTGTTTGTTTGTTTTAAAGAAGAGGAGGATTTAAAAGGGAAGAAATATTCTATGCTAAGTATAAAAAAATGTTTCCCTTACATCATTAAAATATTGCAGTTACAACATTAAACCAAAACATTGAAAAGAAAGCTAGTTTTGAAAAGGCAGATGTTAAAAAAAAATTGATTCCATCATATATCTTTAGATGGACCGTAAGATTGAAAAAAAAAAAAAAAAAGTTCATGTAAAAGATAAACATATATTTTGAGATTTGAAAAAGAAGAAAAAGAAATGTCAGACAGGGAAGAAAATTAAACAATAAAACATGAAAAATACTAAAAACTCTATAAAAAACATTATTGAATAAAATGACCACAGTGCTATATAGCTTCAAAGAAAGAGAATAAATTCTCTGTGGAAAAAAATCATCAAATTTCTCTCCTCTTACTCTGATAAATAGAAAACCAAGGAAAATAGCTGTAAAACTTTCTATATGATATAAAGGTATAAAGTATTTCCAGTTCTACTTGTAGCAATTTTATTAAATTACAACAGTAATCAGCTGAGACCCATTAACTGTTAGCTTGACCTGCATCTCAAGTATCTAAGCAGATGCAGCTGGAAGGAAAACAGATGGAAGGTGTAAATGAGAAGATTCAATTAACATTTTTTTCTCCTTCTCATATGAGTTTCAAAAAGAAACTCCCACAGGACTGAAAGTGATCCCCTATTTTAAAAAATATCTTTTTCATCTATTCAAAATAAAAACTTTTAACGTCATTGTAAGCCCTTTGGTTCCAGCCTGGGAAACTGAGCATTCAGAGGTTCATAATATGACTAAAAGAACAATGAAATCACGCTGAATCAAAAGTATTCAGTTACTGTCTAACAAAATCAGAATGGTTAAGTTCAAAAAGAAAACAACAACAACAAACACACTAAAGATCATTGGTACAAGAATTTACTATAAAATTAGAAATCCATGTCATGTTTACATTAGGAAACCCAATAGAAACATTTTTTGTTAATTAAGAAGGCAGGGGAGATTCACAGCTGAATCCTCTAATCCGAAGTCAGCTGTTTAAGGCAAGCCAGTGAGATTTATGTTTTGCATTTCCTTCCCTTCCCTTCCTCTCCTTCTCCCCCTTTCCTTTTGTTTTTCCTCAACGTGAAAGACAAAATATCTGCCATGAAATTTCAAACACAAGTGAGTATGTCTTACCTTTCCTATACTGGAGACGTTTACCGCAAGAAAACTGTAACCATGAGACAGGGTAGACACACCAGGTATATAAGCTCTGCTCTTGCTGCCTTTGAGCCAAACTTTATTAAACAATTAACATTCAGCAGTCAAAAGAAAAAAATGGGAACATCTGTTCCTTGTGCCTGGCCATATATCTGGGGGGCCAAATGTTTAGAACCTTTTTCTGGGCTCAGAAAAAAGGTTCTAAAAATTTGAAGGTTTTCTATGAAGTGAAGTTTAAGTCAGGGGAGATTGAGACACCTGTCTTAGAAAATTCATTGAATATTCTAAGAGCAATATTCTGGAACAGGTTCATCTCAAAATATCTTATATCTCAGTTTTGAGAGCAAGGACAATTACTAACTTCAAAGCTTGAATGTACATCAGCCAACAGAAGAGAAAAGAGACTCATCTATACCTCTGAGGTAAATGCATTGGACAGAAATAGAAATTGACTCCATCTTACTGCTTTCTGTGATGTTTGATTCCATAAAGTAGTTCTAGATCAATTGTTGAACTACATTTGAGAATACTGTAAGTAGTTGGATGGGTACCTATTTCAAGGATCTCAAAATTCAAGTGTCAAGTTTCCTGTTATCATCAAGACTTAAATGGTTGCACAGATTTCCAGAAGATGTAGATGTAGATGTTTGAGCTGAGAATGAAATTTTACTTGCAGAATCTTAAATGTATTGGGAATTTATATGTTATAAAATTTAAATGGAAGCTGAACAGACTAAGGTCCCAAATGGAGTCAAAAGGATTCAAATTTTACAGGTCTTGCTCTGATACTGTATTTGCTCAGTTTTGAACTACTGCAAAGTTTTGATTGGTTCTTTTTGTTAAAAGCTAATATTGCAAAATCAAGCTTACATCTTAAAGTAGATGGAACACTGTCTATTTAGTAGACAGTAGACCTAAATAGGGGGAAAAAAAAAAGTCACCAAGCTACTTAAAGTATGGATTGGTGAATGCGGAATCAAGTAAGCGATCTATTCATCCTTTGATCATGAATTTCAGATTGTTTCCTAGGCTTAGAGAGCCATGAACATTGTATACTTTGCCATCTTGCTATCATTTTTTCTAATTGATATTGTGTTTTCCTAAGAAGGTTTCACAGTTAAAGGGTAATTGTAGACTGAGCTCAAGAAGATTAGTTAGTATTTTGCTTCACTGAAATTTCTAAATAGACAATACATACATAAATGTCAATCACTTGGAAATACCTTGCAGAAGACACTAATTGCTTCTCAAAGTAAAATTTGCATTGTCTAGCATATATTACTTTCACACACAACAATCAAGTAGCAATGAAAGAAGGACCTATAACTGTTTTACCTGAGAATTTATCTTTCAAAATTTAATTAAAGATGAAATTTCATCTAAAAATGTTTTTGAGATTCTTAAGAATAAAGAAGAAATATTTTTAGTGGGGGATTGCATACAGATTTTAGATAAAAATGGATGTACATGTAGATATAATTATGTCATTAGAATTTGTATCTTTCTACTCATCTATCTTAGTAACTAGAACTCTTCCTTTTTCCAGTGTACTACTTACTAGTAGTGTATGTCCATCTTTTCTCCACAGTGGTGACAATGATTTACATTTATGTTATATTTTTGACCACAAAAATATATTTAGAAAGAAGCTTTCCTAACAAAATTCTTTCTAATCCCCAGCTGTTACACAAACTTACCTCAAGTGACTCTCCTCTTGGAAATGTAGACATCCGTTTGTAAGATGTGACAACTACTTTATAATGCATAGCAGCTCTCTGCAACAGCTCAGTAAAAGTATGTAGCAACCTCTCTATATATCAACGTAAGCATTTACAAGTAGACTAGACAGACAAAATATGATTTCTTACACTTGAATGTGGCTGAAAGTTAACGGTTTCCTAGAAAACATTATTTGTCATGTTTTATAAGCATAAGAGGTCAGGTTCTTAGTTTTACTTTTCTCTATAGAGTACTTACTCTATATGCAGTACCTTCTGCTTACTAATCATATTGGATGCTGAAGAGAATTAACTTTATTTTCTAATGAAATCTGTAGTGTACTGAAAAGCAGTATTGGATTTTCAAAGGAGTTGGATCTTGAGGCCATGGGAAGAACTGACCACAGAGAATGGGAATGATATAAACACAAGTTGGATAGTGGAGATATAGGAGTAATCGCTGCATCACTTCATGCTCCATTACTGTGTAAAATGGAAATAGTCTTGCTTCCCTGGCATGGTCCCTGGCAGGATGTTAACTGGGGATTATGACTTTTTTCCCCCTAATGATTAGGAAAAAAGATTCATTGAGCTCTTTCTGTCTCGTATACAAAAGAGACGGACTATATACAATGCAGTATGTTTAGATTGTCCTCTGAGAATAACCCCTATATATAAGGCCTTCTTAAAATAAGAACAGCTGTTCAAATGGATGGTGAATGTGAAAACAGAGTCCAGGAGTAATGAGGGAGCAGACCAGTGTACAGAGGAGCCAGCCTGGACCTGAGAGCTCACTGGAGACATGCATGAATGGAAAGAAGGGGGATGTTTCCTTCCTGGTAGCCACCTACCTATAGCTGAAAAGCCCAATTAGTGTCTAATAGTAGAATGCAAGTACAAATCTAGTCATTAACTAGTAGCTGAATTTGTTTAATTATTATTTTTTTTACAGTTAACATGTTTAATTTGCATATTGGAGTAATAAAATAATACTTGTTAAGTTGGATATAAGATGTATATCGGAATAATTTTTGTCTCTTGTAGCCCTAAGGCAATACCAGTTGGTGACAACTGAACAGTCAAGCAAAATGTTTCTTAAGCAAAAGGATAAAGGTCTGCTACTTTACAGATGATCAAATGAAACAATATATTGTTGAAATTAACCAGGTTGAAAATGGGTGGTTTTGATTCCTTGATATCCTCCAACAAAATTTGTCTTTTGGAGTTAGACATCCTAACCAAGTAAAGCAATTTTTTTTATTTTTTTCTCCACAAGGACAGACCTCAAAACACCCGTTAACCAGAAATGAGATGAAGGCTGGCAGTTCCTATTCATTTGATCATGAGACAGAACCTGAAGCTCCATCCAGCTGAGTACTGTATGCAGTCTTTTTATATGACCCTGCAGTCATTACTGGCATGCTACTTTGTTTCTCTGCTTCTTAGTGGATTTCACTCCCTCTGCTTGGAAATCTGCTATTGGTGACTCTTTCTAGACATATTTATCACTAAAAATCTATACTTTCTCTTGACACCAAAATAAACTTTTCTTTTTTCTTTTTTAATATAAAAGTAGAAACTTGTACTACTTTTGAAATCAGTGAACGTGTCAGGAGATCTAATTATTACTTTACTGCACATTGCTAGGATTTTACTAGGCAGTCACATTCAAAAGTCTTTCTGAATCAAATTATTCTGGTAGTTTCTTGTTTACAAATACTGCTTGAGTTTCTCTTGTCTCCCTTGCATAGACAGATGCGCTATTTCAGAAATTAATTTTAAAATTCTAAAGTTCTTTCATTCTCTTCCTCCTGTGCTTTGAGAGCAGTAACCCAGCAATAAAAACATATGTGTTTTTTAACACCCTGAAACTGAGATGATATACTGCCGTAAGTCATCTTAGGTGTTATCCTACAATAACCATTATCATTGCATTATGAAGGCAGTGATGGATCAATAGCAGGCTTCTATGGCAGTAGTGGGTTGTTATGAAAGTTTCTTGTTCATTCTAATAGCAATATAATTAATGTTTCCAAGCGAAAATCAATTTTCATTAAAATTATTATATATTCTTGTAGGTTGCAGTACAGAAAGTATAGTGAGTGTTAGGTTTTATTTCAGTTTTGAATAAGTTATCTTTTATCCTTGATCTTTGTCTTTTGGCATTATCTTCCAAAATATCACTCCCTCCATCTTACATTTGGTTCTGTTTAAAGTGTTCCTGACTTGTGACCATCCTAAAAAAAAAATGACCAGACTCTAAATTCCAAGTTATTTCTGGTTCCTTCTGTTCCACTGGATTCCACTTTCACCTGAGTAAAACCTTTCCAATATTACCTTTCATCTAAAATCTCCCGTATACCTATAGTGACAACATAAATTAAGACTCCAGGCAAAATTTCTACAGTATTTTGTGATATTTTAGTCTGAACATCGATATTGATTCTTAATATTGTGTTAGAATGTGAGTTCTGGATTGGCTTGTTCTAGTAAAAAGTGATTATGCGCAGAAGATTATTCTTCAATGAATTAGAATATCTAGTGCTTCTTCCCAGTCAGGTAGAAGATTCTTAATTCATGATTAATTTAAAAGCACATAAGAAATATTCTAGTAAGCTGTTCTAGTGTAATGTTTTAAGAGGAGATTAAGAAAAATAGCATCTTGTTTCAGAAAGTAATTTAAGAATATATGGTGAGAAATGATGACTTACAAATTTTAAAATATCTCTGAAAGTATATTAATTATAGTCAAATATATTTCTCTAGGAGAGTTGTCATAATCTTATGTCTCCCATGATTTCCTCACTGTCCCCCATGATATCTTTGTCTCTAGACAGAGATTAGAAAGGAGTGGTTTTCCTCAGGGGGTGAGCATTGGAAAAAGCACTTCAGCATCCTTTGTTGGTGACACGGAGAGTAAAATTGAGTGTACACTCAGCAAGTCTGACAATAATGCAAAGCTGCCTTGTGCAGTCAGCACACTGGAGGGAAGGGATGCCATCCAAAGGGACCTAGACAGGCTTGAGAGGTGAGCCTGTGCAAAATTGCAAGGTCCTACACCTGGCTCAGAGCAGTCCTAAACACAAATACAGGCTGGGTGGAGAATGGATTGAAAGCAGCCCTGAGGAGAAGTACCTGGAAGTGTTGCTTGACGAGAAGTTCAACGTGAGCCAGCAATGTACACTTGCAGGCCAGAAAGCTAACCATATCCTGTGCTGCATCAAAAACAGCATGGCCAACAGGGTGATGGAGGTGATTTTTCCCCTCTATTATGCTCTCATAAGACCCCACCTAGAGTCCTGCATTCAACTCTGGGTCCCCCAACACAAAGAAGGACATGGAAGTATTAGCAGAAGTCTACAGGAAGGCCACAAAGATGATCGAAGGGCTAGAGCACCTCTCCTAAAAAGACAGGCTGAGACAGTTATGGTTGTCCAGCCTGGGGAAGAGAAGACTCTAGGGAGACCTTGAAGTGGCCTTACAGTACCTAAAGGGAGCCTATAGGAAAGCTGGAGAGGGACTTTTCATCAGGGAATGTAGTGATAGGACAAGTCAGAATGGCTTTAAACTAATAGAGGATAGGTTTAGGTTAGACATTATGAAGAAATCCTTTCCTGTGAGGGTGGTGAGGCACTGGAACTGGTTGCCCAGAGAAGTTGTGGATGCCCTATCTCTGGAAATCTTTAAGGACAGGTTTGATATGGCTTTGTGTAAGCTGGTCTAGTGGAAGGTGCCTCTACCCATGGCAAGGGGATTAGAACAAGTTGGTCTTTAAGTTCCCTTCTAATCTACACCTCTAAACCATTCCATGATTCTATTATTTAAAACCTGACAGACTCACAAAAACCTAATTATATCTTATGATTGCGCCGAATCATAGAATGGCCCAGGTTGGAAGGGACCTTAAAAATCATCTAACTCCAACCCCCTGCTGCAGGCAGGGATGCTACCCACTAGATCAGCTTGCCCAAGGCCCCATCCAGTCTGGCCTTGAACACCGCCAGGGATGGAGCATCCATAGCTTCTCTGGCTACCTGTTCCAGTTCTTACTACCCTTATAGTGAAAGAATTTCCTCCTAATGTCTAAACAAAATCTATCCTCTTTTAGTTTAAGACCATTCCACCTTGTCCTATCCTTATCTACACGACTAAGCAATCCTTCTCCAATCTTTTTATAAAATATTTTAAGTATTAAAAGGCCTCAATGAGATCTCCACAGAGCCTTCTCTTCTTTTCTCCCAGCTGAACATAGGATCATAGAATATCCTGAGTTGGAAGGGACCTTAAGGATCATCAAGTCCAACTCTTGACACCGCACAGGTCTACCCAAAAGTTCAGACCATGTGACTAAGTGCACAGTCCGATCTCTTCTTAAATTCAGACAGGCTCGGTGCAGTGACCACTTCCCTGGGGAGCCTGTTCCAGTGTGCAACCACCCTCTCTGTGAAGAACCCCCTCCTGATGTCAAGCCTAAATTTCCCCTGCCTCAGCTTAACCCCGTTCCCGTGGGTCCTGTCGCTGGTGTTAATGGAGAAAAGGTCT